>NC_055685.1:4975259-5275259 GCF_017639745.1 Melanotaenia boesemani
TACAGCACTCCCTGGTCTTCTGCTCCTCCATTCACTCCTCACCTCCCTCATCCTCCACACCTGTTCCTGATCCACTCATTACAATCCAGTCAACCTGCCACACCTGTGTTCCTCTGTTCCCCAGTCCTACATAAACACCAGCCCTTCAGTCACTCATGGTCGGACCTTAACCTACTCATGAAGGACGCACTCCCACTCCGTTCCTGGCTTCAGCACCCCCAGTACCACTTCCAGCATTGGTATCTGTATGATTCATTCCTCTGAGTTCTGGTTCTCAATAAATCTGTTAACCTGCTCTTGTCTCCTGAGGGTCCTGTGTAACAGTCTGGTCACACTGAAGAGATACATTCACTTGCAGGTAAAGTGAAAATGATTGTAACGAAAATATTTTCTCAATTGTTGATCATTTCGATGATTAGACCCTGGTTTAGAGCAGAATTATTCATTTTTTAATTTTGAATTTAATTCTGCCTGTGTAAATTTGTGTTTACATAACATGTTAATGGCTACTGTACATATTTGTTTGTTTTTGTACTGAGAACTTGTTTCCAATTTCAGAAAGGCAAGATGACAGCGCCCATCACAATGCAAATTGTTTTAAGTGAAGATAATGCCAGGAAGTTGTCTTTACCACTGGGCTGGCCTGCATCAGCTGAAGAGCTGGGTCTTAAAATTAAAGAGGCCTTTGGACTTGAACAAAGTTTCGGTCTTCAGTATCAAGATAAAGAATTTGGCAATGAGTTCATGAACTTGATGGCTATTGGTGATATTATGCGATAAGGCCACATGGACTGTGTTATCGGCTGGGAAACTCACCAGGTCAGAGTTTTTTCGATGGTTTACTTCAGTTCGCTAGGTGTTTTCTGTTTTAAAACAACAAAGGCGCCCAGAATAGTTCAGTGTCTTTATTAGCTTGTGGAAGAAAACAAACAAATAATTAAATCAGCCTCTCATCAACTTGGTCCACTGGTTATTGTTTTTAAAAACGGTGGTTACCACACAAATTCAGTGAGAAGATCCAGATATCTGGCAACACGTGATCCAACCTGACCAATTAAAAGGGAGTACCTCCGCGTAACTATCTGTGTAGCAGGGGTCCACATCAGGTTTGGCAGAGTTGCACGACTAACCTCTTCAGAGTTTTTACCGTTTCTAATTTTAGCTACCATGTTAAACTTCAACTTGTAAAATCATTCATTTTGCAAGGCCTGGCAGAGGACATCCTGACCCTGGTGCAGGGCCACAAACAAGATTCAATATGACTCTTGCAAAAACCAGGGTCAGGATAGAGATGACATTTGGACTCCTGAAAGCCCGGTTCCACTGCCTCAAAGGACTCAGGGTGGCCCCTACCAGGGCATGCAGAATAATATCTGCATGTGTTGTGTTACACAACATAGCTGCCCTGACGAAGGAGAGGAGCCCTCCCACTGATCCCCCTCCTCCTGATGTGGTGGACCCCATCACCCTCGCAAAATGTGTCAGATTATTAATCAAGTTTTGAGAGTATATGTCTTTTATTTCTTACTTAGTTACTGAATCTTAAAATTGGTTATTTTACACACATATTAGGATAAATTATATTACTGAGACACTGTTTGAGATCACACTATAGTCTCACACCCGATTTTAGTGAGAATAGTTTGTGTAAACATTAACATTTATTTACAAGAAAATTGCAGCATATGATCACATGTAGTAATAATTCATTTCCACAACACAGATAATAAAAAATCACAGGTAAATGATTAATACACCAACTCTTCTATTATTATCATTTTAAGTATTAAGCGCAATGACATCAATAAGGTTATATTTAGTCAGAACATACACACTGCTTTTGAAATTGACTGGATAATATGATGTATGATTAACTAGCTTTTCAGCATCTATGAACTCTGTTGCTTGGGCAAGATTAGACACTGCAATTTCATATGCTAAGAGATCTTTATTCCAACCCATAGTCTCATAAAGATGGTATTCAAAACAGTATAATGAACAGTCTATCATATAAATGTTTTTTAGACCAAAGATAGGAACTGTACCATTTGCATGTGTGATAATTAAAGATCTTTCACTTATGTACTTGTTCCCATTGAGAAAAAGCTACTTTACCTTCACTCCAAAAATCTCCTATCTTTGCTGTAATATATTCCATATTTGTAATCTCGGAGACAGGACCCAATTCTTTTTCATGTTCAAAAACTGGATGCTCAGCAGCCATTTCATTTTGGCAGCATTCAAACAGCTGATTATGGTTCACGAGCGACTTGCAGACATTTTTGAAATTCAATTTAGATGACCACTGTTTAAAAAAACAGTGCTTTGATTCAAATCTCATGCACATTTTTCTTATCAAAGGACCCAAATTAAGAATTTGAACAGGAATATGTAGCAAGTAATGTTGCTCAGATATGATATTATTTTCAGGAAAGAGTTGTTTAAACTGTTTTAAATGCTGTTCAGTCATATTACAATCATATAGACCATCTTTCTGTCATCGAATGGCATGCGTGGCTTGGAGAAAAGCACCAACATGGTCCTCTAGGCAGCCTACTATATGACATGAGACTGAAACACTGGTAGACTTACAGAGAGTGGGGAGATTGATGGGGATAGCCTAACAGAGAGTATTAACAGACATTGGGGAGAGTGACAGGAAGAGACAGACAGGTGGGACACAGTGTGGAAACTGACAGGGGTAGACTGACTGATATACAGAGTTGACAGACTGGGTAGACAGATGGGACGACTGACTGAGAAATATCCAGGTATGTTTGACAAACTGTTTCATGTTATATAAGAAGTTGATTGTTCTTATTTTTTACATTCTTGAGTTGTGGGTAGATGTGTTTGTTTTGATGACTTCGAAATAAAATGTATAAAATGCTTTTTATGTGATTTCTTCAACTACTAGTTAACTAATAATAGCTAAGTAATGCTTATTTTATGTCTTTTATGCATTTCCGAGGGGATAGGTGTTTACATTTTACAATAAGGGTCTAAAAAGGCATTCAGTAATGATTAACTATGGTTAAGTGATGCTTATGAAGCATTTATAAAGGCTTAAGTCAGGCTGCTAATGTTAAGTAATGCCTTACTTAAGATCAGGTAAAGACTACCTGATGACATACACAGCTCAGCATTAGTAAATGATTACTTAAGACATTATTAATGGTTTATTAGTGCCTATCCAGGTAATGTACACCATATAGGGAAGGATTAGTAGATGCATTAGTTTGCTGTTACTTAATAATTATTGACTAAAAATCTACACCATTAGTAAACAATTGCTTGAGAAATATTTAAGGGGTTATTAACATGTTAACTACCATCATAATTAATGCTGAGTAATGCATACATAATGACAAATAATTACATAATTCAACATTTGTTAACACATAATAATGCATCAAGTAAGGTTCAGTATTAAACATTAATTATCTGCTTATTAATGCATTAAATAATATGCAAACTAACGCAAAGTAATATGTAATATTAGTTAATAGTTTACTTAACAGGTAATTAATGCTTAATATTGCACTAACTAACGTAAATTAAAGAGACCCTTATTGTAAAGTGTTACCTAAAGGGTAAATATTTATCCCTTTGCTAACACTTTATAAATGCTTAACAGCCTTTTAAGAATTACTTAACCATAGTTAATTATTATTGAATGTTTTTGCATACATAAGAGTGGTAAATAAGCATTACTCATTAACATGTAGTTGAAGAAATCACATACAAAGCATTTTATATATTTTATTTAGAAGTCATCAAAACAGATCAACTCACAACTCAAAAACTGAAAAAATATGAACATTTAACCGCTTAAAGAGACTTAATGAAACATTATGTCAACCATGACTGGATATTTCCAGTTCAGTTTCTCAGTCAGTCCACCCATCTATCTACCCAATCTTTCAACTCTGTATGTCAGTCAGTCTACACCTGTCATTTTCCACAATGTCTCCCACCTGCCTGTCTGTCTCCATCTGTCACTTTCCCCACTGTCTGTTAAGTTGTTATGTTGACATACTGCGCCTCTAAGTTTACTGATGTGATTATTATAATTTCAAATTAGTTCTGTCTTCTACCGTATTAAATGTATCAGGTGAAAGGCTACCTACACTTTTCAGTTAACTAATGTCTCATGTCAGTCTTTGAAATGTATGAAAATAAACTTCTTGGAGTGGGGTTAGTAGTTAGATTAATGTGTTACCGTGTTCTTTGGGTGAATTTCCTCGTTTTCCTTTTCTCTTGTGTGTGTGTAGCCTCGTCTTGTGAGGAGGTGAGATGTTAAGCTCATCCATTTTGACACAGAGTGAGCCGCGTGTCCTGCTGCTGTAGCCTGTGCTGGTCTTTCACTCAGATGCTGCGTTTGTAACCAGAATGTCAACTACTCTAAATAACAATAAACACTAAAACAATAAGAAACAACAGAGGAAAACTAATTTGGGTTCAGATAGCAGGTTACTATCTTATCCAGCTATTTATATATCACTGGACTGGAGCTAGTATGTCCAAGAAACAAAACAGGCAAACTACATTCTGGACATCATCACTTCTCATATCTCAAACACCATACTCCTGAATTAAAAGGAAACTTCTCACAACTTGGTACACAGTTTTACATATAAAATATAACGGTGACACTTTATAATAACTGCACACTATTAAGCATTATTAAAGCATTATTAAAGCATTAGCCAATACTTAACTGATCATTTATTACGTATTTACAAAGCATTACTCATTATTAGTTAATCATTTATACCTACAGTTATAAAGACATTATTCATGATTAATAAGCTGTTTAATAAACGGTTTAATAAATTATATTTTCATACTCTATAAATCATAGACTAAGCTTTTAAATTTGTTTATAACTACAGTTATAAAGCCTTCAATAATTATTAATAAGCTCATGTATAATGTGGTTGATAATGATATTTTTAGATTTTATAAATCATGAGTTAAGCATTTATAATCATTTATAACTACAGTTATAACGGTTTCTTAAATGATTATTAAACTCATGTAAAATCTGATTAATAATGATGTTTTCATATTTTTTTAATCATGAGTTAGCAATCATAAATGTCTCAAATAGTGTGTTATGAAATGTTTTATAAACAATGCAGTTCATTATTAAACCAGGCTGTTACTAAATCTTGATAGAGTATTTTGTGATCTAAAAGTATGGGGTATGTATGTTTTACAACACATTTATAAATGACCCTAAATGGCTGACTATCTCCAATTTCAACAGTGACTAACAAAGGACAAATATCTTTTTCAAAAGACAGGCTATAAATGCTTATTAATACCTTAATACACTAATAACAAGTAGTTATAAAGCATCCACTACTTGTTAGTAAAGTATTTTGCGTGAGCTTATCTAAAGTGGGGGCTAAATATACCTTATAACATATTTATAGATGTGAATAGAAATAAATGACACAACACAGAAGTACACAATGCACTGTAATTATTTAAGATGCAAAAAACAATACACTGACCCAGTCAATAAAATACAGAACATGGCTGGATACCTGTATTTTTTTGCTGCAAATACACAATTCCTATCAAGAGTTTTATCTAAATAAAAGTGTATCACAAGTGTGATAATACAAAAAGGATTTATCAAAAGGTAAAATAAATGTACAATATATTAAAAAAACTCAGTGAAGATTAAGTGTAATAACGCACTACCAATCGGCCATCATTAAAACAATATGGAACAAGGCCTGAATTTTTTGTAAACAATGGTGACTAACAATTGGTCACATAAGTGAAAATAACAAATAAAATCTTTAGAGTACATCTATCTTTGTTTTAAGGGGAAGCAACTTCCCAGAAGATTTGTACGTTTTGAATTTGTCTTCTATGTCAGGATCTGCATGAATTGCAGAGACACACTGTGTAGCAAACAAGGACAGTTTGCCCGGTTTGTTTTTTTCTAGTTCTTTATATTTATCAGGTTCAACTATGAATAGCTCTGCAATTGGACATGTTGCCACAATTGTGTTCCGGTCCACCCCCAAACGTTTAAATGTGGCAGACATGGTCCCTCCTCTTGCAAAATTTTGGCACTGGACCTCCATCAGGCAAAGGGATGTGCAGTGTTAATCTTTCATAGAGAGTGGCTAGGTCATGCCACAGGATGTGTAAAAAAATAATATTTACACCTGAAGAAATGTATATAGAACAAGAATGTTCCATTTGTTCTAATGCCATTGTTTATCACAATGCTGCATCCTGTGGGATGACCTGGCCACTCTATTTAAGATGACTTTTTAACACTGCACATCCCCTTGCCTAATGAAGGCCCAGTGCCTAAATATTGCTATGTTTTACATTTGAATAAACTCTCACTGTTGCAAATTAGACAGCACACAAGTTTTTTTCTTCTTATTTGAAACTGATTATCCAACTCCAATGACTGCAAATTTTCTGTAAAAAGTAAAATAAGAATTTTACCTCTTTGTCGTGTCTTTTGGTCCTTTTTATTTGACTTCTTGTGCTTCTTCGCTTTCCCTTTCTTCTTCTTCCTCTTCTTGTCATCATCTGATGAGGCTGTGCTCATGGAGGAGTCAGACCCCTCATCAGAAGACTCAGAAGAATCTGAAGGCAAGCTCTGTATCTCACTGGAGTCCTGGATGGAGTGTGTGGCTTCTTTTTTAAGAGCTATAAAAAAGAAAAAAAAACAACCAAACATAAGCTTGGGTTGAACAGTATCTGTAAGTGCACCTTAAAAAGCAGAAGCAGAAAAATAATGTGTGCTTTGTAATATTTAGTCAGAGTGGATTTACATGCTGCCAGTTGCTCTTTTAGATAGTCTCTTTCTTTGGTGAGCTCATCAATCTTATGCCACTCTAACTTCATCTTACAGTTTTCCAATTCTTGAGATTTTCTTTTGTCTGTCAGTTGTGCAGTAGGGGCAATAGTCACACCTGGAAAAAAGAAAGAAAGAATTGACTATAAAAAGGCTATACAATTGTATCAGTTTCTAATAGTATTGCTAAATAATAAAATAAAACTAGCATTTCATACATAGAGACTAAAAAGTATGAACTATAAACCTGTCTTTGTTATATATCTGATGGAATTTAGTTGCAAATATATGTTTTAGATCTCTTTATTTACATCTTATTTTAAAAAATGTGTATTCAGTGGTAAAAATGTAAAGCATAAATACAGTTTAGTATAGCAAGAAGTTTAAAAAATGGGGAAAAGCACGTCAACTGCTAAGGAAGCGCAGCTATATCTAGTGTATGTCACATAGGCTACAGAATGTGTACAAAATACAAATACCGTTTCTACTGCTTTCAAACACAGGAGCTGGAGCAGCAGCAAAATGTGAGGCCCAGTGACTGTGCTCAAACCAAGTGCAATTTAAATTAAATTAATAAAACAATTACCCAACGAGCTGTGTTTGTGAATGAATGCAATGATCGAATGTTACTATTGCTAATAGCTTACTAGCAAGCTAGCGCCAAACCTCACAACTACTGTGTCTGCGACAAAACAAATTTTACTCACCACTAGTACCACTGACGTTCATCTTCTCCACGTCGTTATTACCTTTTTTTTTCCCCCGGGTCCGCATGACAATCCTTCTGTCACAGTCTCTTGCTTCGTTCACAGAGCCAGAAGAAGACATTGCTCTGCACTGATTTGAACCTACGGGGAGGGGGGGTTCAGAACATCGCGTTTTCCTATTGGCCATGTCGGACGCAGCGAAAGCGCGGCCTTTCCTGTTGTCCTGCGTCAACGACGTAACTTCGAACGCGTGAGATTGTGGTTTTCGGCGGGCTACCGGGATTATAGCAATGGGGAAACTCACTCAATTGAAAAAAATTATTAACAAGAATACCACTAAAAGAAGCGTCTTGAAGCTCATCAAGTGTCTTCAGAAGAATAAACTACTTAAAAGAAAAGTCAAATGCAAACTGTGCCACCGGGAAATGAAACTGAGGAGGAGAGTGAACTGTGGAGATCAATATGCTTGGTAAGAAATGTTATTTTATTAGGGCGTTTTCACTCTTGAAAATTTGCATGTAGGTTTGCTCGTAGCAAAACAGATATCACAGAACAGTTTTCTGAGTTTTGGTTCCACACAAAAATTAAAATCCAGATGTTCCCTTAAGCATTCGTCACCGTCCTTATGGCAACGGGGGTGCGCATCATTATTATTATTATTATTATTATGTTATTGTTTGTCCTAAATATGGTTCCTTTTTGTGTGTTTTTAAATAAATAAACGTAATAAATAAGAGTCATCAGCTAATTATAATTGTATTACACCATTTACTCTTTGATAACATGTCACTAACTAAGCTAATATTAGTACACGTGACAAAGTGTGTAATATACATTACTCTTTGCAGCCTCTATTTCTGAAATAAGTATTTAATGTTTCTGTTCTTTTTTAAATAGGACCTGTCGAAGAGCAGCACATGTTGGACAGGCAAAACAAATCTCCATCAGACACAAGTCTATATTTAGTCATTCTAAAGTGCCCCTTAGATGCTGGATGCAGTTTATTTACAGGTGAGCATAAAAACCTAAAAATTATGTTTGAATTAATCTCTGTAAGTATGCTATCTTGTTGAATGTTTGAAAAATGTAATGTACAGCGTAGCTAAATCACTGCGGTGAAGTTAGTTTCAAGTTGGATATTGGATATTCGCGCTGTGGTTGTTGACTTAGGGACTGTCAATAAATTTTGAACCATCACTCTTCAGAAACAAAACTTATAGCTGTCCTCTCTTGTTACCAACTCTCACAAAATCAATGAAATATCATGCAACAAAACAAGCACTGATTTCAGTCAGGGTTGGTACAGTCAGTTAGGTGAGTTTACTGCTTGAGTTTCTGTCTTGGTTTCGGGTTATTGTTTACATTGCTGGTGTGGGGCTCTGTCGTTAGCACCTTCTCTCTTCAACCAGTTGAGGCCGTGACGCGGGTCACACCCACTGTGTACTGCTCAGGGCAAAGCAGATAGAGGCGGTGATTTTGAGGAAAATCCCGTATAAAAGAGAGAATTTGTTTAACTTCAGCAGAACAAGCACTGATTTCAGTCAGGGTTGGTACAGTCAGTTAGGTGAGTTTACTGCTTGAGTTTCTGTCTTGGTTTCGGGTTATTGTTTACATTGCTGGTGTGGGGCTCTGTCGTTAGCACCTTCTCTCTTCAACCAGTTGAGGCCGTGACGCGGGTCACACCCACTGTGTACTGCTCAGGGCAAAGCAGATAGAGGCGGTGATTTTGAGGAAAATCCCGTATAAAAGAGAGAATTTGTTTAACTTCAGCAGAACAAGCACTGATTTCAGTCAGGGTTGGTACAGTCAGTTAGGTGAGTTTACTGCTTGAGTTTCTGTCTTGGTTTCGGGTTATTGTTTACATTGCTGGTGTGGGGCTCTGTCGTTAGCACCTTCTCTCTTCAACCAGTTGAGGCCGTGACGCGGGTCACACCCACTGTGTACTGCTCAGGGCAAAGCAGATAGAGGCGGTTTCAGCCGGGTGCAATCAAGCAAAGTGTGCTCAGCTGTGTCAGCTCCAGGTACTTTTCCACACATGGTGCGCTGAAGCGTCAGCGAGGCGTCAGCCTTTGTGTCAGCCCACGTCGGGTTAAGACCACAAAGGGTAAAGACCTGCGAGTCTACCTGCACGAGTCCACCGAGAAAGGGCACAAGCTTAAACCTCCTCACAACTATATTAACGCACAATGTGCTTCAAACCCATCCCTGTCAGATATGGGTACAGACCAAGACGTGTCACCCATAGACACTGCAATCCGCAAAACCTGTCCTTTCCAATGGCATGCACATCAGTCACACCCTCTGTTACCTTTGGTCTCTGGAACTGTCAGTCCGCAGTTAACAAAACAGAATTTATCAGTTCATTGATAAATCTCTCTGACATTCAGGTCCTAGCCCTGACTGAAACCTGGATCCGTCCAGAAAACACAGCTACACCAGCTGCCCTTTCTGTCAATGCAGAATTTAGCCAAACACCTCGCTCAGCTGGACGAGGAGGTGGAACGGGCATTCTTATTTCTAAAAAGTGGAACTTAACTTCTGTCCGTCCTATGGCTAACTGCTCATCACTTGAGTATCACGCAGTAAAGGTCTCTACACCCATCACTGCATACATTCTGGTCATTTACCGCCCTCCGGGTGGCAGTATAGCTGAGTTTGTCTCTGAAATGGACATGATTCTCTCTGACATTCCTGATGATGGCACACCACTAATTGTCATGGGAGACATGAACATTCACATTGACAAACCACAGGCAACTGACTTTCTGGCTCTTATCTACTCTTTCAATCTCAAACGGGTTCAGACTCCTCCAACACACAAAGCTGGCAATACTCTTGACTTGGTGCTGACCAGAAACTGCTCCACAGCCGACCTGTCTGTCACCCCGCTGCACCTCTCTGACCACTTCCTGGTTAAATTCTCTGTCTTCCTTCCTCATGTCAATCAGGCGGCTCCAAAAATGGTGTCCTACCGCAGAAACTTGAGATCCCTCAGACCTACACAGCTGTCTGATGAGGTTTACTCTACCCTCCCTTCCCACTCAGACTTCTCCTTACTGTCTGTTAATGAGGCTACAGAAACACTCTGCTCCTCTCTCGCCTCCTCTCTGGACAAACTCTGTCCTCTGGTGTCAAAACCAGCCAGACAAAACCCTCCCAGTCCATGGCTCACAGAGGCTCTAAGGGATCACAGAGCTGGACTCAGGGCGGCAGAAAGAAAGTGGCGCAAATCAAAAGAGCACGCTGACTTGTCTGAGTACCAGCAAAAACTTGTAACTTTCACATCCAGCCTAAAGGCGGCCAAGATAACCTTTTATCAGAACAAGATCCGCAATGCTCCCAACACACGACAACTGTTCATAGCGTTTAACTCTCTTCTATCTCCACCACCTGCTCAGCCTCCCACTGTGCTGACTGCAGAAATGTTTGCTTCCTACTTCACTGAAAAGGTTGCTACCATCAGTAATCAATTCACTGAGCCTGACCAACTCAGCCTTACCAAACCAGCTACTGGTGCCTCACTATGCTCCTTCCGCTCTCTAAATGAGGACGAAGTCTCTAAACTTCTAGTCAGCTCAAAACCCACAACCTGTCCTCTTGATCCTGTTCCCTCTGACATCCTGCAGAGCATTTTACCTACAGTCAAATCTGCAGTAACTCATATTATCAACTCCTCTCTTAAATCCGGTGTCTTTCCTTCTGCCTTCAAGCAAGCTCGGGTTACCCCGCTGCTGAAGAAACCCACACTCAACCCAGCCCAGGTTGAAAACTACCGGCCGGTCTCACTGCTTCCATTCATGTCTAAATTACTAGAGCGTGCCGTCTTCAGTCAGGTCTCACAGTTCCTCCAGGACAACAACCTGTTAGATCCATATCAATCTGGATATAGGCAAGGTCACTCTACTGAAACTGCTCTCCTGTCAGTTACTGATTCCCTACGGCTTGCCAGATCCACTGGTCAATCCTCAGTCCTTATACTGCTGGACCTGTCGGCTGCCTTTGACACTGTCAACCATCATATACTGTTCTCCAAACTCTTAGAGCTTGGCATCTCAGGATCTGTCCTCTCGTGGTTTACATCCTACCTCACAGGGAGATCATTCAAAGTATCTTGGCGAGGGGGCGTGTCCAGATCACATGGGCTAACAACAGGGGTGCCTCAGGGCTCGGTGCTCGGCCCTCTTCTCTTTTCCCTATACACCTCCTCACTCGGTGCAGTCATTAGCTCTCATGGTTTCTCCTACCACTGCTATGCAGATGACACTCAGCTTTTCCTTTCTTTCCCACCTGATGACACAACCGTCTCAATGCGAATATCATTATGCCTTGCTGATATCTCTGCATGGATGAAGGATCGCCACCTTCAGCTAAATCTGTCCAAGACTGAGCTTATTGTCTTCCCAGCCAGTCCTTCTTTACCGCCACAGATAAGTGTGCAGCTTGACTCAATCACACTAGTGCCTACATCTTCTACCAGGAATCTTGGTGTCATGGTAGACAGCCAGCTGACCTTTAAGGACCATGTTGCCTCGGTTTCCCGGTCTTGCCGATTTGCTCTCTACAACATCAGGAGGATCAGACCCTACCTGACTGAACACACGACCCAGCTCCTGGTCCAGGCTCTGGTCATTTCACGCATTGACTACTGCAACTCCTTACTGGCTGGCCTGCCTGCATGCTCAGTTAAACCTCTGCAGATGATCCAGAACGCAGCAGCACGTCTGGTCTTCAACCAGCCCAAAAGAGCTCATGTCACTCCGCTGCTAATTGCTCTTCACTGGCTTCCAGTTGCAGCACGCATCAAATTCAAAGCTCTGCTTCTGGCTTACAAAACAATAACCCAAACGGCTCCGGGCTACCTTCACTCCTTAATCCAGAGCTACACTCCCTCTCGAAACTTACGCTCTACCAGCGAAAGACGCCTAGTGCTCCCACCACAACGTGGCGCAAAATCAGTAGCTAGACTCTTCTCCTCTGTTGTTCCCCGGTGGTGGAACGATCTACCAAACTCCGTCCGATCTGCAGAGTCCGTATCCACTTTTAAGACCAAGCTAAAGACTCAGTTGTTTAAGGAGCATTTCCACATTTAGCTTAACTAAATGAGTCAGAAAGATTTGTCCAGCTTTTTGGCTCAACCAAGTACTGAAGAAGGTGTGTGCACTTATGCCCAAGATGATATTGTGTGATGAAATCATGCACTTATGCCCAATTTGATATTATGTGATGAAATCATGCACTTATGACCTAGTTGATATTGTTTGATGAAATCGTGATCCTGTATTTAAATAAAATGACTAAAAAAAAAAAAAAAAAAAAAAAAAAAAAAAAAAATTATATGCACTGCACTAGCACTACATGACAGCACCTGGGTCCAACTGGACTCAAAAGCGGTCTGACTATCACTTAATTATGACGTCCCATCTTGTTTGAATTCATGCTTGTGTTGTTCTTCCTCTCAAATGTAAGTCGCTTTGGATAAAAGCGTCTGCTAAATGACTGTAGAATAGAATAGAATAGAAAAATTAAATGAATCTGCTAAATTGACACAAAATCCATCTCAAACTATTCTAATAGCCTCCCAACATGAGGCACATTTATTTTTATCCAAATTAAAGTAATTTCATCTTTCTAAGTATTTAGTATTTAGAAAAAAAAATCCCATTTCAAGACGAATATGATTTTAAAATATTTGTTATGACAAATACCATCCTAAACACTAGGTGGAGCTAACGTGATCCACCTAATTTTATCCTAAACAGAGTGAAACGGGGCAGAGAGAGCACATGGCAATGGCAAATCTACTCTCAACTTCTGTCCAAAATGGGTCGTTTTAGAAAAGGACAACTGTAGACTGCATTTCTAAGAAATGCAGTCTACAGTTGGATTAAAAGACTCAAAATGAGGCCGCACTTTGGGAATCTATGTTGTAGAGGATAAAGTTTTACACCCTAATGCATGTAAACAAGTCATCTACAGTACTACTTCAGGTTTTTTGTCAAACCTTTTTTTTTATCAGCAAGTGAACATGCCACCAAAAGAAATGACTTACATGTAGGGCAAGAATACAGCTGAGATATGAGTTTCAAATTTGTCATCAGAATTCGATATTGCTTCATTAGCTTTCTTTTATGATTTTGTAGGTCAAGTTTGACAACTATGAAGCCCTTCTGTCATTTCTGCTGGTGAACAACAACCACTGGAAGTTGCTGGTTTGCAATCTTTACTGCTAAGAAATTACCAGATATTTTGGTTAAAGCGGATGATATTGAAATCAGTTTCAATAAAACTGTTTTCTGTCATGTCACTTTCATACTTAATTTGTTGGTCTGTTTCAGTATATCAATACAGAAGCCAGTACAGTCTTCCTAATGGATCCTGCACAACTGTCATCAGAACTTGAGGACTCCAAAAAGGCTGCTGGAAGAATACAGTAATTCAAGAAATATGTTTAAAAAATTTTTTTTGAAATACAAATAACATTGGGAAAGAAGTCACATATGTTTTGTCCAGTATCGCTAACACTACAGTGGTTTACATTTTGAGAAGCTGATAGTTGCAAAATCATTTTTTGTCATATGAACAGAAAAAATAAATAATAATTGCTCTGACACAAATAATTTCATTATCTAGGGAATACTTCAAGATGAGAAGGACATGCCATGGAAAAACAGACTGGGTCGGGATCCATTGGAAAGGGGGGGCTATGTGCCACCCTATCCAACAAGATGGAAACAACTGTGGAGTCATTATAGTCAAAGTAAATTGAGGATTTACTGTTTTTTGATGTGTTTGTATGGAAGGTGTGAAAGTGCAAATAACCTAACTGCATGTGTTTTCATAAACTGGATAAGCTTTTATTCTGCATTCCCCAATAGAAGAGCTTAGGTCAATGGGATGCATCACGCATTCCTTGTACTCAGAATTGGTTAAGCATATTATACATGTATTTCTACCTATTTTAGTGTGTGTGGATGCATGATGCAATGTGTGTCCACATGTAACTATTTGTCTGTATTATTATTACATGAAATATAGAGTTGTTAACAGCAGTGCTTTTTTTCTTTAGATGGCAAAAGCATTGATGGAAGCATTTCCTCTGCTGCCAGATGTTAAGTTTGACACAAGTAAGAAGGCAATGAAAGGCGAAAGAAAAGCACTGGCTCTTCAAATCCTTGATGCATCAGGTACTTTAATACATGCATTCATACATAAACATACACATACTTTTACATGTACTCAAACACACACTTAATAATATTGGGTCTTTGTCTTATTTTATGATTATAGTGTTTGATGACAACACCTGTTGCTCAATGTGTGCTGGTAGCAAACCCCCTGTGTCTGGGCCCCACATCACCGACTGGGTGAGAATTGTCAATGTTTAATCTTTAACCAGATCTAAGAAGTAACTTGGGGTAGCCATTAACATGTTGCGATATCACATGGCAAGAAAGTAAACAACCTTGTGACAGGAAAGGAATATGTCCCGTATTTATGTACCAGTAAACATGCATGTTTTCTTTTGTATGAACAGATCCAGTGTGACGACTGTGATCGATGGTTCCATGCCATATGCTTAAATATGACGAAGAAAGACTTTGATACAACCAAGAAGGGATGCTGGAAATGCCCATTGTGCAATTAAAAGGTAAACACATTCCTCTACTAAATGTTAATAGTTGATGTTGAAAATAATGCTGCAAATTGATTTGATTCAAGTAACCGTGCATGTTATCTTTTGTATGAACAGATCCAGTGATATGACAGTGATCGATGGTTGTGGCTTGTGCTTGAACAAGAAAAAGGAAGACTTTGATTAAACCAAGAAGGGCAGCTGGAAATGCTCATTGTGTTACTAAATGGCAAATAATCCTCTAATAAATGTTGACAGTTTATTTTGAAAATGGTGCTGCAACTTGTTTTGTTTCGCATGAGATCGATTAAAGATTTATCCTATATTAATATTACAGAATTACAACAAAAACAGAAATAAAATTTCTGTAACTAGGATAAAAATGAGTGTGCCTCATCTGTGGAGACTAGTAGAATAGTTTAATATGGATTTTGTGTCAATGGGTCACATGACCTGGAAGCTATTGAACGTTAATCATAAATTTACAGTAACAAAAAATACTCAAAAATAATAAATGACTATAAATGCAATAAAAATGAGTGTGCCTCATCTGTGGAGACTAGGAGAACAGTTTAATATGGATTTTGTGTCAATGGGTCACATGACCTGGAAGCTATTGAACGTTAATCATAAATTTACAGTACAAAAAATACTCAAAAATAATAAATGAGTATAAATGCAATAAAAATGAGTGTGCCTCATCTGTGGAGACTAGGAGAACAGTTTAAGATGGATTTTGTGTCAATGGGTCACATGACCTGGAAGCTATTGAAGGATAATCAGAAATTCTAGATAAAAAAAATGGCTAAAAACACGTCGAAAAAATACAGCAAAATCACTCAAAAATCTGGTAATTTAGCAGATTCATTTAATTTTGTTGCATGATATTTCATTGATTTTGTGAGAGTTGGTAACAAGAGAGGACAGCTATAAGTTTTGTTTCTGAAGAGTGATGGTTCAAAATTTATTGACAGTCCCTAAGTCAACAACCACAGCGCGAATATCCAATATCCAACTTGAAACTAACTTCACCGCAGTAAATCACTGTTTTGTTTTCTTTAGATTTTCTCAGGGTCTGCGATTACGACAAATTGACATGATAGATGATACCATTGCAGCCAGTTCAACCACTCTTAGTAAAATGGCTCAAAAAATAAGGGGTGTTTGTGTGGCTGCAGTTCGAAGGATGAGATGGCGTACAGGCCAACAGATTGGTGGAGTGAGGGAATTTGTCGTAATCGATGAGAGCCATTTTCGTCACAAAAGAAAGGTGTGTAACAGGGATTCATATACTGTACTTTGCAAATCTATTTAGAGGTACTGAAGGCAGCATGCAGTCTAAATCAAAACAGTAGTGTGTGGGTCACCAGTCTTTCTGCTTTTCTTGGCAATGCAGGGTTTAGAACCAAAACCAAAACTGTAAACATAAACAAATTGGCCCTTATGTAATTTTTTATTGTGAATAAATCAGCTGTACCATTGTTATTAGCAAAACTAATATTTGGTTTAAACATGTTTACTTCATATCTGGGAACACATGTAGGTAATTTTTATGCAATATAAAAATATATACTGTTCATAGAATGTTTAAATAGTTATTAATATATATTATAATGTTAATTGTTGTGTGTGTTTATTCTTCTGTTTCTGCATTAGTATGGAAGAGGAAGAATGGCCGGTGGGTGGAAAAGAAGAAAGTGGGTCTTTGGAATGCTGGGTAAAACATCAGGGAAGGACAAGGCCTATTTTACGCCTTGTAGAAAAAAGATCACGAAGACATCTTGTTCCTGTGATTGAGCTTCATGTCAGAATTGGTTCATCAGTGATTAGTGATGAATGGCGTGCCTATCATATTCTCTCAGCTCTGGGGTATGACCATCATACTGTCAACCACAGTAGGTGGTATGTAGAGCCTCAAACCGGTGCTCATACCCAGCATCTAGAGAGGGCTTGGAGGTCCTACAAAGAGCGGATCTGGAGACTAAGAGGAAACCGCAATGACAGTTTACTTTCTGAACACCTGACAGTGATTGAGTGGAATGAATGGCTTGCAAAAAAACATCGAAAAGGTGCGCTGGGTAGACTGATTCATGACATTTCAAGAAAGTACAGGTAGTCATACAAAACCAGGACAAATGGACTGTCTACTCGTATGTTTAATGTTTTACTTGATTTATTTGAATGATACACTTTTATTTAGATAAAACTCTTGATAGGAATTGTGTATTTGCAGCATTTGTACACAAAAAAATACAGGTATCCAGCCATGTTCTGTATTTTATTGACTGGGTCAGTGTATTGTTTTTTGCATCTTAAATAATTACAGTTCATTGTGTACTTCTGTGTTGTGTCATTTATTTATATTCACATCTATAAATATGTTATAAGGTATATTTAGCCCCCACTTTAGATGAGCTCACGCAAAATACTTTACTAACAAGTAGTGGATGCTTTATAACTACTTGTTATTAGTGTATTAAGGTATTAAGAAGCATTTATAGCCTGTCTTTTTAAAAAGATATTTGTCCTTTGTTAGTCACTGTTGAAATTGGAGATAGTCAGCCATTTAGGGTCATTTATAAATGTGTTGTAAAACATACATACCCCATACTTTTAGATCACAAAATACTCTATCAAGATTTAGTAACAGCCTGGTTTAATAATGAACTGCATTGTTTATAAAACATTTCATAACACACTATTTGAGACATTTATGATTGCTAACTCATGACTAAAAAAATATGAAAACATTATTAATCAGATTTTACATGAGTTTAATAATCATTTAAGAAACCGTTATAACTGTAGTTATAAATGATTATAAATGCTTAACTCATGATTATAAAATCTAAAAATATCATTATCAACCACATTATACATGAGCTTATTAATAATTATTGAAGGCTTTATAACTGTAGTTATAAACAAATTTAAAAGCTTAGTCTATGATTTATAGAGTATGAAAATATAATTTATTAAACCGTTTATTAAACAGCTTATTAATCATGAATAATGTCTTTATAACTGTAGGTATAAATGATTAACTAATAATGAGTAATGCTTTGTAAATACATAATAAATGATCAGTTAAGTATTGACTAATGCTTTACTAATGCTTAATAGTGTGCAGTTATTATAAAGTGTTACCAAAATGTGTTAGTTTTAGTGAAAATAAAAATGATAAAAAATTTAATTAGTACATTTAGTGTATAAATATTCTTCGTATACTCTATTGTACAAGATGTATTGATGTTATATTGTTTTTTCCTTTTTCATTCCAGCAGGTATTCCTGGCATCGTGTTATGATACTCAACGTCTTTCCTGTCCTTTCCACCCCAACTAGTCTAAGCAGATGGCCGCCCTTTCTGAGTCTTATATTGTGTCTTAGGGATCTTGTCTTGTTCTTGAGTTAAAAAGAGGGTGGAGTCTAACCCTGAGTCTGTCACTAGGCAACATCTTCATCATAGGAAACTTCACCTTGTGACGTCACTCATATGTAATGAGGAAAGTTCTACCAACATTCTGTGTTCCATTCATTTACACTGCAGCCTTCACAGGACAAATAACTGGAAAACATGTGTGTTGAATGTAATTTCACTCATTACTGACATTATCAAACCTGAAACATCTTAGAAGTCATGATGTACAAGGATAATATGCAGATTAACAAGGAAGGTTGTACTGCTGGCTTCAAGAAAGATCAAGGTAAATCCCCAAACCTGCTCCTTTATTTCTTCCCACCATTTTCTTTTTTGTTGTAAAAGAAATAAAAACGCGGTCGTATAAAATGGATAAGTAGGTTAACTCGAGCAACAGCAAATGATGGTGTAGTGGCTTTAATGAAGTTAGGAAAACTTTGGGAAGGTTGTTTAAAATTTACATATGTTTGGATTTATTTATTACACTGACTGTGTTACATTGACTTAAAAAAATGGCCCTGCAGTAGTTTTTTTAAAAAGAAACTACGTCAAGTATTATCGTTGATTAATGCTGCGTTCGATTTGACTCAGAGGTCGGAAGTCAGATCTGGGAATTAACAGCATCATTAATGGCTGAAGTCGGAGTTAATGAGTCTTTCCCGACTTTCTGAGTCGGATATCCGACTTCAAGAGACGTTCTTGTTATATTTCCCACTGGGAGCTCTGAAAATCCGACTTCTGATTACAAATCAAACGCACCATTAGTGGTTATCTAGCAAAACTGAATTAGTAAATCTGGACTTTTCTGTAATACAGTTCATGTTTTTCCTGCTCTGGTCATGTGTCCCTGATCTAAAGCTGTAGTGGTATAAAACTGATCTCATAAGATGATAAATTTTCAACAAACTAACATATTATGTTGTTTTTTTCTCATTTGTAGAGGAGAATAGAACCATGACCCTCCCTGGTCCAGTGTCTGGAGAAGATGGGAGGACCAAAGCAATGAAGAGAAAAGCCAGTCCTCATCTTCAGAGCCCTGCAAAAATGCCAAGGCTTTCTGAGGTAGATGGGCCATCGTCAATGTCACAAGACAAGGTCAATCAAGGGAACAGAAAAAGAAAACAGGATGAAGAAGAAGAAGCAGCACTAAGAAGAAAAAAGGACTTCTAGACCTTGTTCTGAGCGATGACACAGCATCCTCCTCAAACAGCAGTAGGTTCAACCTGTTTGTTAAATTATAACTGTGTAGTTAATGCATATTTTAGATTCTGTAAATGAATGTTATGATGCTCATTAACTTTGACACATTTCTTTAAAATAACCAGAATTCAGCCAAATGAATTATTGTTGTGATTGCCAACATGCTAACATTTATATGTGTTACTATCATTCAGAGGCTCCTGTAGCAGCACTAATGAAAGATGCAAAACATCTGAGGTCAGTCGTAAGAGGACGACCTTCAGCACAGAAGAGGCACCAAGCAGGAAGAAAGACAAGAAGACAGCTCTCTCTGCAGAGGAAAGCACACAAGCGGTAAATCATTATTAATGTAGCATTTAGCTTCATGCTAGTCATTTATAACATAAGTATTTACTATTTCATATAGTTTAGGCACCATGAATAAATTATAACTGAAATTATTCTGATGGACCATAAAGCTAACTATGTGTTTGTGTTTTTAGCTGAATTTGAGGCTAAGTACAAAGAAGAGGATTCTCTCAGCAGTGGAGGCTTTGGATCAGTGTTTGCTTGCTACTGGAAAGCAGACAGTTTACCAGTATGTATTACTCACACACTCTCAGTCAAATTACACGAGGTATGTTTAAGAAATTCTAACCAAAATCTTGTTTGTATCTTGCAGGTGGCAATCAAAAACAGACCAAAAGATAATGTGTTCTACGAATTCATTGACCGGGATGGCAGTAGGCTGACTGTGGAGGTGGTTGTCATGGAAAAGCTGAAAGCTGCAGCAACTGGCTCAGTGGAAAGCAGGCCTGGACTGGCCATAGGGAGAACCGGGAGTATTCCCGGAGCGCCGGTCTAGGATTGGCCTGCTGGCCTGCGTCTCTTTTTTTTTTTTTTTTTTTTCTTTTTCTTCCTCTTCCCGCCCAGGAGACAGGCCAGGCCAATCAGAGGCCACTCAGGCCAGTAGAATGTAAGGAGGGCAAGACGATTGGTTTATTACAATTAACACCCGCCCTAATAGTCCGTAGCAACCACACAGACAGCGCGTGTCGAGGGATGAGACGTGTGTCTGGTGCTACGGTGTGGGGGTGTAGCTACTGCTAGCAAACGACGGGATGGACTCCTCCCAACGAGGAAAAAGGAAAGGCGGCGCCGAGAGGGAGAGAGAGAGAAAAAGAAAGGCGCTGGAGGATGATGCGGCGAAATGCCTTAAAGTCACAGACTTATTCAGGCTCCCCATACCATTAAAAAAAAAGATGCGTCTACAAGTAAGATATTTAAAAAAAACACACAAAACTTTGATACAAAATACTCTTTTAAACACAGTATGAGGTCCAAGGACCCAAGGGTCCTTGAGGCTGTACACTTTCAGGCTTCACAGTGTAAATATGTAGCCTGTGTAGCCCTTGCCTTGAAATGAAGATAAATAAGACATAGGTTACACCAGGGGTTCTTAACCTTTCATGCACTGGGGCCCAACTTTTCCAGTACAAACTGGTCCGGGGCCCATTCGAACACCGTACTGGTTTAATTGGTCTCATTTTTGGTATAATTTATATTGAATAACTAAACCAGATCTGCTTCCAGTTTAACAGCTAAAACCTTTTAAAGTATGACATGATGCATTGACACCACCACAATGATACATATATCATTGTATATATGTGTTATATATATGATTGTATGTGACACTTCACATAAAACAAGAGGCCTGATATGTTGATAATTCATAGAATGTAATCAAATCAACTCCTACAAGAACACATTTAAAGGCTCAAGTCAGGCTGACAGACACAATATATGTAGTAGATTTAACTACAGCAAAAAAAGGGACTTGGAAAAATATGCTAATTTGATCAATAAAATGGTGAAGTGATTAAATATATTCGAACAATACTAGGTTTCAAATTAAATACATAAAAGTAAATTAATTTATCAAATATTTAAATGCATATAAAATATTTAATGACACTGATTTATGTATTTCATAAACTTTTCTTACAATTTTAAGTTTTAAGAGACTTACAATTGAAAGTTGATAACCATGACAGATGTTTTTTGCTCTCTAATTTTGATTCTTCTCTTTTTTTTTGTTTGTTTGTTAAAACTTCCACCATCTTTCCCTCCAGTATTGATATTTGGTTACTAGATGCTGTTGAAGGCTTCAGTACTTCACTGCTAGTTAGCGTTAGCTTTCCCTCTATGTTGGTGTTTGGTTACTAGATGCTGATATTCTACATGACATGATTATGTTTAGCTCTAACCTTGGCACTACTTATTATGTAAAATATTTATTCTCTTAGTACTATCACAAATACAGCATTAAAGTTACTGTATATTTCAACCTTAAAAATTAAAGACCAGGGTGGCCTGATGCATGAATGACTCTTGGCCTGAAAAAGTTTCCCAGTCCGGCCCTGGTGGAAAGTCAGCCCCAGTGGCCCCTGCTGGACTGGTAAAACCTGGAGCAAGAGCTCATTCTTGTGCTGGAGACCAGTGTCTGCTGTGGATCTCTTTCAGTAAATTGAAGAATGTGGAGGTAGACTTTGAGAAGATGAGGCAAACATAAGTAGATGGATGATTATTAGGAGAACGGTGGATTTTTGTGTTGCAGAGACATTTTCAGACATTTGTTTTATTTGCATTGTTTACAGTTTGCTGATTGCTAAGACACATTTCTTGAAAGCTTCTCTCCTTTTCTCCAAACTGAACATAAAACCCAATTTTCAAGCTACATTCACAAAACTTCAGACTCTTCTTGCAAAACCAAACTCTCACCTCCAAACAGTTTAATATGCACCCAAAACTGAACTATGATGGTAAATCAACATTAAACTACAGAACATCCTCATTAAGATGGATTCAGATATTCCACGACATTATCTCATTGACTTTGTTTTGAGCTGCATACAAAGTACTAAATGAGACTGTGCTGGCACTTTAACAAGTGACGTGAGGGGACGCATCATGCTTGACACTTGAGACTTACAAGAAAGCAAACACCAGTCCCATCAATGAGGACATATATGAAACCTTGTCTCCATTAGAACGAGAGCTAAGCAAGAGTTTAACCCGCATAGAAATACGGAGTAAAAGAGGAAGAAAGGTACCAGTGTTCTTGATGGACAGAATTAAGGACTCAATAGACTTGTTGATTAAGAGAAGAGAAGAAGCTGGTGTACTTGCTGAAAATCCCTATCTGTTTGCCAGACCTGGAGGGATGACAAACATACGTGGATTTGACTGTCTGCAGAAATATGCAAAAGAGAGAAAAGCAAAAAACCCTGAACTCTTAAAGTCAACTAAATTAAGAAAACAGGTTGCTACTCTCTACCAACTCCTGGACCTCAGTGAACAAGAACTGGAACAAATTGCAAGGTTTATGGGCCATGACATCAGGGTCCACCATGACTTTTACAGACAGACTGACAAAACATTTCAAATTGCCAAGATCAGCAAACTTGTGTTTGCAATGGAGCAACAACCTGTGATGTTCAGGGGGAAGAACCTCAGCACACTTGATCTTGTTGATGATGGTATGTATGAACTGAAACTGGATGAATTGACTACTCCATTTGTATTATGATAGAATCAAAACAGACCTTTATGCTTGTCACTAAAATGATTGACTATGGACAGGATATTACCCAATTTGTCCATGAACAGCTTAATAATAGAAGATTTGTATTAAGCATCAGTTTTTTAGTTTTTCAAATAATCCATGGACAAAGTAGCACACTTGATGATCTGTAAGGGTTCAATGATGCTGCATGTTTTTGACTCTTAGCCTAAATGAAGAAAAAATTCAAAGTTCAGTTTTTTCCCTGTACAGCCATACCTTTTTTTTTTTTTTTTTTTTTTTTTTTAGTGTTCTATTTAGCCATTTTCACATAAACAAACAAGTACACAAATCCGGCTCAGACAGACAACCAAAAAGAAATTCAAATCATTAATGCTACGGGTCACAAAAGAATGTGCACACTTCCATGTTAAACAGATCCTGAGGGAATGGCCAGGTGGTATTCTATTTTGCACTAGGTAAGCAAGAAATGGATCCCAAATAACCTGAAATTTTTCAAGTAGATTCATTCTTACAGATCTGAGTCTTTCCATTTGTATGACTGAGGTCATATCAGTTAACCATCTCTGAAAAGAAGGGGGGGAAGTGCATTTCCAGTTCATCAAAATGTGTCTTTTGGTGACAATAATTCACAGCATCAGAGACTGATTCCTCTGTTTAGATAGGTTTGCTGTAGTCTGTGAGCAGCCGAAAATGACGAGTTCAGCATCAGGTTGAAAGGTTATCTTGTAAGCCTTGAAGTACCAATCAAATAACTCAAAAATTCAGTCAGTGCTGGACAAAACCAAAAGGCATGAGACAAAGTGTCCTCTGGCACCCTACATCTATCATACATTGGTGAAACTGAGGGGTCGATCTTGTGCAGCCTAAGTTTGGAATAATTCAGGCGATGAATAACCTTAAACTGAATTAGTTGATGCCTGCTGTCGACCGAGCAAGATGATACCATAACCAAACTTTGGTTCCATACAGCTTCTGGCTCCTCAATACCCAACTCTTTCCCCCTAGCCACCCTTATTTTATCTGTAGCAATTAAGTTACAGCCATCAAATAAGCGTAAAAAGGCAGAGATGAGGTGCTTGGAGTAAGGGGAGTTTATCAAAAGATAAAAAAATGTATGTTCTTTAGGGAGAGCTGGAAAATTAGAGAATTTAGAACAAACATAGTCTCTAATTAGTAGATAACGGAAATAATGGGAGTGTGGCAATTTATATTTTACTTTCAATTCATCAAATGATGCAAACTGTCCTTTCTCATTCAGATGTTCAATAGAAATGAGACCATTCTCCCTCCAGACCTGAAAGATTTTGTCTAATGTTGAAGGTATAAAGGAATGGTTCATACAAATCGGTGTGTATACAGAAGTAGTTGGAAGGTTCAGAGCTCTCTTTATCTGATTCAGAATTCTAACAGAGTTTCTCACAACAAAACATTGACTTCCATAACTCTAGGTATTTCTATCTTGGAAAACAGTAATGCTGGAAGGCAAGATTGAATTACAGAATTGGCCTCCATTTTTAACCACGAAAGGGACTCGAGGGCCAATTTGTACGACGTACCTTTCTGTCCAAAACATCAGGGTCCTGACATTAACAGCCCAATAATAGTGTTTAAATATCGGTAGGCAGAGGCCCCCCTTTCATTTTGGTTTTTGTAAATGAGATTTTGAAATTCTATGAGTTTTGTAATTCCAGATAAAAGACATAATAATAGAGTCAAGGTCTTTAAAAAGAAAGCTGATGTAAGGAATATAGGAAGATTCTGGCAGAGGTAAAGAATCTGGGAAGGGAAACCATTTTAATTGAATTAGTACGACCAATCATTGATAGAGGCAGGATTTTCCAGGCTTCTATATTTTATTTAAGTTTAATAGTGAACTTTTGAAAATTTAATTTGAATATAAATTTCAGAATTTGGGGTATTGTCAAGCCAAGATAAGTGAAATGGTCCCTAGTTATCTTTAATGGAATATCCTCCAAGAAGCCTGCTGTAAATCTTTTGGAAAGGGGCATGAATTCATTTTTTGACCAGTTAATGGTGTATCCAGAAAGCTCATTGAAAGAAGTGATCAGATTTACCATGATGGGGACTCATTCTTCAGAGTTTCTTAGCTCTAATATAATCTGCATACATATTAATGAGCATTTCCATACCTCCCACCTCTAATCCACTAATTTTTTGATGAGCTCTTATTTTTAAAGCAAGCGGCTCCAAGGTGACAGCAAAAAGGGCTGGGGAAAGTGGACAGCCCTGCTGAACCGAACGATAATGAAGTCAACTTATCACCATTAGTCAAGATGGAGCACATCGGTATAGCGCATATCAGTTTCACCCAAAATATAAATTAATCGCCAAACCCAAATCTCTGTGGAGACTCTAACATATATGGCCATTCAACCTGATCGAAGGCTTTGTGTGCGTCAAGAGATATAGTTGCTGTTCCCTTTGTCTCTACATGGTTAGTATACATAATGCTGAGGAGACACCTTACGTCTGATCTGGGTGGATAATGGATGACAAATACTTATTTAATCGGCTCGCCAACATTTTAGTTATTATTTTCCTGTCAAAATTCTGAAGGGCAATCAGTCTGTAGCTGGCCGGGCCTGTTTTATCCTTATCCTTCTTCAAAATAAGGGAAATATTAGCGTCATAAAATGTTTTCAGGCAAAATTTTATACCTCTTTGAAGAGACAATCACTCTAAATAAAAGCGGAGCAAGAATGCAAGAGAATTTCTTAAAAATCTCACAACCAAAGCCGTCAGGCCCGGCTGCTTTGCCTGATGGAAATGACTTGATGGCAGCAAGTATTTCTCCCTGAGTAAAGTCAGCATCTAAATCGTCCCTGGCACAGCCACTAAGCTTTGGCAATGCTAGAGAGTCCAAAAAAAATTGACCAGGCTAAGATGGGTGATTTTGCATGTAGAGGAATTGAATTCGCTATAAAATTCTCTAAAACGATCATTAATTTCTTTAGGATTGGTTAACAGAGTCCCTGCCTTCGATTTAATGCCGTAAATCATTCTGGAGGCCTGTAGTCCCCTCAGCTGTCATGACAGGAGCCTAGTGGGTTTATCCCCAAATTCAAAATTATTTTGTTTCAATTTGAAAAGGAGACTATTAATTTGGTTACTCAGGATACAGCTGTATTCATATTTTAACTGTATCATTTTATTATAGTCTTCAGAAGACTTCGAAGTCTGGTAGATGGCCTCATAAGTAGGAAAAATATTCTCAATGTCTAACAAACATCTTTCTTTCTCTTTTTTAACTGAGGATTCATAAGAAATTATGTCATCCTAGATAACCGCCTTCAACGTTTCCCAGAGAGTCAAGTCAGACACTTTGCCATTATCATTACTTTCTATGAAATTTTTAAGCTTGATGCAAATAGTTTCTACAAATTTTTTATCTGAGAGGAACAGAGGATTAAAAGGCCAAGAATAACTCCAGTCTAGGAAGAGAAAGCATCAAAGACATCGACAGTGGGCTGTGATCAGAAATGATTATAATATGATATTTAGCATCAATAATCGATGTATGTTACGTCCCCAGTTGTCTAGAGGAACGAGGACGGAACATGAATTGAGCCGTACATCGGAATCAAAATGTCCACCATTTATTTGCCACACAATTAGACAGAAAAAGGACGGCCAGGTGGAAAAACGAACCAAAGTAACACAAACCAGACTCAAAGTGTCCCTTTGCAGGGTTGATACATAACACAATAACAAAATAACATAAAGTCCCAATTTCCAGGTTTCATACACCGGCAAGCATAACACACAATACAACAGAAAACAGCCCTTGGTAACTCAAACAGGGACGCCAGTACGAACACAGGACAATACTAGGCTTTACCACTACAAGTCTTACAACTGAAATTCCTTCCCACCACAAGAGGTTAAAGCACTCCCAAACCATCCAAGCAAACTGTCCCTCAGTTCAGTTGCTGACAGGCTGTGTCCCACTGTCCACAGTCTGCCTCGAGTGTTGGTCCAGGTACGGCTTTATGGCAGGCGCCTCCCGGCAGGTGGGCGGTCCTTCCAGAATTGCTGGGTCCTTGGGCCAATTGCTCAACGCAGGGGCGGACCCTGTGCTGTCATTCTTGATTCAGACGGCTGCAGCTCCTTAGGATAATCAGCATATCAGTCACCAGTGTCAAAGGAGCTGCCGGCCGTAACACTCCCCCCCTGAAAACATGGCCCCAGGACATGTCACAACTCTCTAGACAAAAGAAAACCAGGGAAGTCACAACATTCAATGGTCTTTTGATACACACATGTACATCATCATACATACACAACCCCCAAACAGAATAACAGTAAGAACGTAACACTGTCTTGGTGCAATCGTAGCACCCCACCATCAACCGGATTCAATCACCAAGTACCTGAACTGGGACACAGAAAGATCCCACGGTTCCCACAAGGTGTCACAGGACCAGACCCAGAAGTTGGGCCTCCTCCAGGGCGGGTGACCGGCGAGGCTCGGCGTCGTTCCAGGACAGGGTGATCAAACCTGTCTCGCCGTATATGTGAGTGTGGGTTTTTCGCCCCTCTATCCCCCTCCCCTGGCTGCAAGATGCACAAGGCACTTACAGGCCCCGGATCGTCCTGTTTTACCTTATTCTTGTAGTCCTCAGGTACCGTAACCGGACACTGATGTTTCTTCCATGTACCCCTACTCACCCAGAAAGGCATTACTCGACTCTCAGTCCCACCGGCCCCCAGTGTTTGTTCACAGCCCCGTGGGAATGTGGGCTCCTCCTTCCTCGCTGCCCTAATCCCTCCCCCAGAAGGCGGGTGCCGGCACATCGGAGGGAAGTTCAGGGATCCCCGGTGCCGTGCGACAGGGGCCCTGGTTTCCCTATTGTCCAAAGAAGAGGACTCCATACAAGCAGTAGTGCTTTCATCAATAGGGGTACACAGTGCAGCTAGCCTCCCATATTTAAATATTTCCCTCCGCCTCCCCATCGCCAACGCTGTCACGTTTCGGGAGGCAGCCTTTCCGGCGGAAACAGGAAAACCTCCTACTTCGGGGACTACATGTCCCCCTGCTATGTCATTCCCCAGCACCACTGAGATTTGGGCAATAGGAAGTTCCCCACATTTAGCCATGAGGAAGACACCGTTAATGTCTGCTGTCTTCATTTATACTTTGTGCAGTTCATGGGGTGCACAGCCCTTTTCTACTTCCCGCAATCTCACCCCGTAACCGGCGGACGACTTCTGCGCAAAGGGCAGGACTCCAGCCAAAACGAGCGATTGGGAAGCGCCCGTGTCCCGCAAGATCAACACATCCTTCTCATCTTCCGCCTTACCCATCAGGGAAACTTTCCCTGACACTACAAACTGTTGGAAACGTGTGTTTACAACCCCGTCAGTCCCCATGTCCTCCGACTGCGTTGACACCACCAACCCCACTTCCTTTTGTGGACTCACTCCCTGATCTTTGTGTCTAAGCTTCTGGCAACTAGCAATGTAATGGCCAGGCTTATGACAGTAAAAGCATCTATGGTCCTCACTTCTCTCGGGGGGGGGGACGACGTCTGTGGGCCCTTCACCATTCGTCCCCTCCTTGGTCTGAAACGCTTTATGCGCCAACACATATTCATCAGCCAACGTCGCAGCTGTGTATACATCAGCCACCGGTTGCTCGTTTAAATGGACCACTAATCCTTCCGGCAGCGGACTTTTAAATTCCTCCACCAGAACTAAATCCCTCAGCTTTTCAAACGTGTCAACGCCACATGAGGCACACCATCTATCAAAGAGCATGCACTTTTCCCGTGCATACTCACCAAAGGTCTGGGAGACTTCTTTCTTGTGTGTCCGGAATTTCTGCCTATACGCCTCCGGAACTAATGCGTAAGCATTCAGGACCGTGACTTTCACTACATTATAAACTTGGCTTGCCACAAGAGGGGGTGCAGCTACTACCTCCTGGGCTGTGCCTGTCAACCGGCATTGTACTAACAGAGGCCAACACTCTTTTGGCCATTTTAATGCTAGCGCTATGCGTTCAAACGCCGGGAAATAGCAATCCACATCCGATTCCCTGAACATAGGCACAAATGAAAGCTACTTTGATAAATCAAATGGAACAGCGGAACGCTGAATGGCTCCAGGAGCCCCAGAAACTCCCGGCGTAACGGAGCCTGCTTGGGCACTCAGCTCGAGTTGCCGTAGCCGTACCACCTTGTCAGCCTCAACCTCCAATTTTCGCAATTAGAGCTGGAATTGTCTTAACTGGGCTTTTCCCTTAGCCTCATGTTGAAGCTTCACCAGCCTCAGCTTTAGACGGGCTCCCATCAGGGAAACTCCTTCGCTGTCCTCAGGGGGAGGTAAGGAATCAGGCGTCATCAGCCCCTCCTTCTCCTCAAACCCCTCCAGCTGAGCTCCCTGGTCACCATCGTCTGCATCCCCGCAGACTGACGGCCCTGCCTCAACCAGCTCTTCAGCTGACTCCTCATCGGAACCAGGCAACACCAGCACTCCTTTATCCGCCAAACCGGCCAAAGCCACCGCCCTTAAATCCTTCTTTCTGGATTGCCGTAGCCACGGAATATCGAAGTGGTTTGCTATCTCCATTAAATCCTCTTTGCGGCAGTCATCGACCTGCTCCAGAGACGGATTCTCAAGGAACCGCTCCAGCTCAAAGCGAGACTTTTTCAAAGACATCGCGTTACCCACCAGCAGCCCTTAAACCCTGCTAATAAATAGCAACAAAAGCACAATGCCACAAGTCTGACGTTCAGCCACCGTCCGTCTTTGAGGTACAGCCACAGGGCAACACACGCCGCGAAACCAATAAAGGGACAATGCAAAGATACCACTGGATATAACACAAACAAAACAAATCTCCCGGACGAGCCCCCACTTTGTTACGTCCCCAGTTGTCTAGAGGAACGAGGACGGAACATGAATTGAGCCATACATCGGAATCAAAGTGTCCACCATTTATTTGCCACACAATTAGACAGAAAAAGGACGGCCAGGTGGAAAAACGAACCAAAGTAACACAAACCAGACTCAAAGTGTCCCTTTGCAGGGTTGATACATAACACAATAACAAAATAACATAAAGTCCCAATTTCCAGGTTTCATACACCGGCAAGCATAACACACAATACAACAGAAAACAGCCCTTGGTAACTCAAACAGGGACGCCAGTACGAACACAGGACAATACTAGGCTTTACCACTACAAGTCTTACAACTGAAATTCCTTCCCACCACAAGAGGTTAAAGCACTCCCAAACCATCCAAGCAAACTGTCCCTCAGTTCAGTTGCTGACAGGCTGTGTCCCACTGTCCACAGTCTGCCTCGAGTGTTGGTCCAGGTACGGCTTTATGGCAGGCGCCTCCCGGCAGGTGGGCAGTCCTTCCAGAATTGCTGGGTCCTTGGGCCAATTGCTCAACGCAGGGGCGGACCCTGTGCTGTCATTCTTGATTCAGACGGCTGCAGCTCCTTAGGATAATGAGCATATCAGTCACCAGTGTCAAAGGAGCTGCCGGCCGTAACAATGTAATTAAATGAGAACCAACCAGAACATAATCTATTCTGCTATATGATTTTGTGGACATATGAGTAATAGGAGTAATCTTTATCTGTAGGATGCTTAATCCTCCAAATATCGACTATGTTCCTAGACTTAATCAGGTTATTAAGAACCTGAACTGATGCCAGTGTTTGGACATGGTCTTGAAGACATTCTGTCTAGATAAGGATCTAAGTAACAATTCAGATAACCACAATTATTACATTAGTGCTACTGACATCTGGTAAGAGATTGAAAACTTCTTTAAAAAAATTAGGGTTGTCTACATTTGGGCCATACATATTGAGAAAGGTTAGAGGAAATAAATTAATAGTTCCACAGACCATAATGTACCTGCCATTCGGGTCTGTGGTAACAGTGGTGAGTTGAAATGGGATACTTTTCTTAAAAGTATAGCTTCACCACAGGCATGACAAGTGTTTTGTTGTCGGGATATGGGTTTTCTGAAGAAATATCACATCAGCAGACAAAGACTTAAGATGTTGAAAAACTTTCTCTTTTCTTCTTTACATTATCACAAGACCTCTGCATAATCTAACAACAACAACAAAGAAGAAGGGGAAAAAACTTCATAAGTGAGCACATATTCCTTGACAGAAGTAAAACAGCTGGTAGCAAAATAAGGAATTTTATACAAAAACAAACAAAAACCAAAATGAAAAGCTTGTCTGAGCCACACACATAAAAAAAAAACATACTCACCCACCCCTCTTGCTTGTGCCCTCGAAAACCCGACACATTGCTTCCCATATTAATCCCAAGAGGAGCTACTGGGCAGATGTCAAGACTAACTAAACTAATTATACCACACCCAGCCCCTCTTCGCAACCACAAAGTATCATAATACTGCAATAAATAAAATTATTATAACAAAACAGAAATTATTAACACTAACAGCACCTCTGGCTATGTGTTGTCAGCAGTCCAGGATGAGCCTTAGGCATCTGCAAAACAGTTCTGAAAAAAGCTATTCAGCTATCTGAATGTAAAGTGAGTAAAGACGTAAAGTGAAGCATGCTTTGGGCGAGGGCGGACGCTGCTTGTTTATAGTCAGGTTGGGTCTGTTTTTAATAAGTCAAAACATCACGTTTTTTAATACGTTTTACTGTGTTTTTGTGCTGGATTTACCTGTCCGAATGAACTTTATTGCGTTTTGGCTTTCTTTTGGGTCTGTACGTCTTTAAAACGGACTGTCGAGTGCTGATTGCTAACCCAGTTGGTCGCTAGCTTGCTAGCCTGCTTGTTTTTAGCCGCCATGCACACTGAGGAACAAATCTACCGCCTGAAAACAAATAAAACTATTGCAGGCTTAAAGGAGGACATCAAACGGCTTTCAGATGAACCCTCGCCACCTTTCTCTCACAAGTCATTGACATAGCATTTAAACAATTGCAGCACATTACCTCCACCACTACACTCCACTGTTGTATGGGACCCTCTTTCTTGTCCCCGACCTTCATCCTGCTCTACCCCTAACAACCGATCCTTCTCGGCTGATGTGGTGGTCCGTGGGAAAGGAAAAAGCTGGGAAGGTTTGGGCCTCTCAAACCATTTTGCCGCCCTGATCGATGAAGCTTTGCCTCGTCCTGCTGTTCCTGAGCCTGAGACACAGGATCTGAGCCCTCCATCCCAGACCGACGGCACCCAGACAGCTCCCGTGGCCTGCATGCTGGACCCGTCCCCATCACAACGGGCCAGTGGTACCCTGACAGAGGCAGCGGGACCCTGCTCGGGCAGCGACTTCCTCCTCTCTCTGCAGACTGTTAAAGGAGGCTATCATCAGGCGCTCTGGAGGGTTTTCTCGCATCTGATACAGTGGGGAGCCCTCCCGTGAGCTCCGCCAACACTTTCCTCACCTCCACTGTCTTGGTCCTCTCTCCCCTCCGCGCACATCCAGTCATTTTCTGCCAGCTTTTCTGGAGTTGGGTCGCTGGGGGCAGCTGCCTAAGCAAGGAAACCCAGACTTCCCTTTCCCCGGCCACATTCACCAGGTCATCTGGAGGGATCCCAAGGCGTCCCCAGGCCAGCCGAGAGATGTAGTCTGTCCAGCGTGTCCTGGGATCTTCCCCTGGGGTCTTTCTCCGGTGGGACGTGCCCGGAACACTTCACCAGGGAGGCGTCCAGGAGGCATCCTAACAAGATGCCTGAGCCACCTCATGGATGTGAAGGAGCAGCGGCTCTATCCTGAGCCCCTCCCGGATCACCAAGCTTCTCACCCTATCTCTAAGGGAGAGCCCGGCCACCCTGCGGAGAAAACTCATTTCGGCCGCTTGTATTCGCGATCTTGTTCTTTCGGTCACTACCCACGGCTCGTGACCATAGGTGAGGGTAGGAACGTAGATCGACCGGTAACGTGAGAGCTTTGCCTTTCGGCTCAACTCCTTCTTCACCATGACAGACCGATGCAGAATCAACATCACTGCAGATGACGCACCAATCCGCCTGTCGATCTCCTGCTCCATCTTTCCCTCACTTGTGAACAAGACCCCGAGATACGTGAACTCCTCCACTTGGGGCAGGACCCTATTGCAGACCGGGAGAGAGCACTCCACTCTTTTCCGGCTGAGGACCATGGTCTCGGACTTGGAGGTGCTGATTCTCATCCCAGCAGCTTCACACTTGGCTGCAAATCGCTCCAATGAGAGCTGAGAGCCCGATGAAGCCAACAGAAACACTTCATCTGCAAAGAGCAGAGACCCAATTCTGAGGCCACCAAACCGGATCCCCTCAACACCTCGGCTGCGCCTAGAAATTCTGGGTAACACTTTACAATAAGGGTCTCTTTAATTTAAGTTAGTTAGTGCAATATTAAGCATTAATTACCTGTTAAGTAAACTATTAACTAATATTACATATTACTTTGCGTTAGTTTGCATATTATTTAATGCATTAATAAGCAGATAATTAATGTTTAATACTGAACCTTACTTGATGCATTATTATGTGTTAACAAATGTTGAATTATGTAATTATTTGTCATTATGTATGCATTACTCAGCATTAATTATGATGGTAGTTAACATGTTAGTAACCCCTTAAATATTTCTCAAGCAATTGTTTACAAATGGTGTAGATTTTTAGCCAATAATTATTAAGTAACAGCAAACTAATGCATCTACTAATCCTTCCCTATATGGTGTACATTACCTGGATCGGCACTAATAAACCATTAATAATGTCTTAAGTAATCATTTACTAATGCTGAGCTGTGTATGTCATCAGGTAGTCTTTACCTGATCTTAAGTAAGGCATTACTTAACATTAGCAGCCTGACTTAAGCCTTAATAAATGCTTCATGAGCATCACTTAACCATAGTTAATCATTACTGAATGCCTTTTTAGACCCTTATTGTAAAATGTAAACACCTATCCCCTCGGAAATGCATAAAAGACATAAAATAAGAATTACTTAGCTATTATTAGTTAACTAGTAGTTGAAGAAATCACATAAAAAGCATTTTATACATTTTATTTCGAAGTCATCAAAACAAACACATCTACCCACAACTCAAGAATGTAAAAAATAAGAACAATCAACTTCTTATAGAACATGAAACAGTTTGTCAAACATACCTGGATATTTCTCAGTCAGTCGTCCCATCTGTCTACCCAGTCTGTCAACTCTGTATATCAGTCAGTCTACCCCTGTCAGTTTCCACACTGTGTCCCACCTGTCTGTCTCTGCCTGTCACTCTCCCCAATGTCTGCTAATACTCTCTGTTAGGCTATCCCCATCAATCTCCCCACTCTCTGTAAGTCTACCAGTGTTTCAGTCTCATGTCATATAGTAGGCTGCCTAGAGGACCATGTTGGTGCTTTTCTCCAAGCCACGCATGCCATTCGATGACAGAAAGATGGTCTATATGATTGTAATATGACTGAACAGCATTTAAAACAGTTTAAACAACTCTTTCCTGAAAATAATGTCATACCTGAGCAACATTACTTGCTATATATTCCTGTTCAAATTCTTAATCTGGGTCCTTTGATAAGAAAAATGTGCATGAGATTTGAATCAAAGCACTGTTTTTTTAAACAGTGGTCATCTAAATTGAATTTCAAAAATGTCTGCAAGTCGCTCGTGAACCATAATCAGCTGTTTGAATGCTGCCAAAATGAAATGGCTGCTGAGCATCCAGTTTTTGAACATGAAAAAGAATTGGGTCCTGTCTCCGAGATTACAAATATGGAATATATTACAGCAAAGATAGGAGATTTTTGGAGTGAAGGTAAAGTAGCTTTTTCTCAATGGGAACAAGTACATAAGTGAAAAATCTTTAATTATCACGCATGCAAATGGTACAGTTCCTATCTTTGGTCTAAAAAACATTTATATGATAGACTGTTCATTATACTGTTTTGAATACCAGCTTTATGAGACTATGGGTTGGAATAAAGATCTCTTAGCATATGAAATTGCAGTGTCTAATCTTGCCCAAGCAACAGAGTTCATAGATGCTGAAAAGCTAGTTAATCATACATCATATTATCCAGTCAATTTCAAAAGCAGTGTGTATGTTCTGACTAAATATAAAATTATTGATGTCATTGCGCTTAATACTTAAAATGATAATATTAGAAGAGTTGGTGTATTAATCATTTACCTGTGATTTTTTATTATCTGTGTTGTGGAAATGAATTAATACTACATGTGATCATATGCTGCAATTTTGTTGTAAATAAATGTTAATGTTTACACAAACTATTCTCACGTCTGAATTGATCCTGTGAGGTCTTGAAACAAGTTTTGATAACTAAAATCGGGTGTGAGACTATAGTGTGATCTCAAACAGTGTCTCAGTAATATAATTTATCCTAATATGTGTGTAAAATAACCAATTTTAAGATTCAGTAACTAAGTAAGAAATAAAAGACATATACTCTCAAAACTTGATTAATAATCTGACACATTTTGCGAGGGTGATGGGGTCCACCACATCAGGAGGAGGGGGATCAGTGGGAGGGCTCCTCTCCTTCGTCAGGGCAGCTATGTTGTGTAACACAACACATGCAGATATTATTCTGCATGCCCTGGTAGGGGCCACCCTGAGTCCTTTGAGGCAGTGGAACCGGGCTTTCAGGAGTCCAAATGTCATCTCTATCCTGACCCTGGTTTTTGCAAGAGCCATATTGAATCTTGTTTGTGGCCCTGCACCAGGGTCAGGATGTCCTCTGCCAGGCCTTGCAAAATGAATAATTTTACAAGTTGGAGTTTAACATGGTAGCTAAAATTAGAAACGGTAAAAACTCTGAAGAGGTTAGTCGCACAACTCTGCCAAACCTGATGTGGACCCCTGCTACACAGATAGTTACGCGGAGGTACTCCCTTTTAATTGGTCAGTTTGGATCACGTGTTGCCAGATATCTGGATCTTCTCACTGAATTTGTGTGGTAACCACCGTTTTTAAAAACAATAACCAGTGGACCAAGTTGATGAGAGGCTGATTGAATTATTTATTTGTTTTCTTCCACAAGCTAATAAAGACACTGAACCATTCTGGGCACCATTGTTGTTTTAAAACAGAAAACACCTAGCGAACTGAAGTAAACCATCGAAAAAACTCTGACCTGGTGAGTTTCCCAGCCGATAACACAGTCCATGTGGCCTTATCGCATAATATCACCAATATCCATCAAGTTCATGAACTCATTGCCAAATTCTTTATCTTGATACTGAAGACCGAAACTTTGTTCAAGTACAAAGGCCTCTTTAATTTTAAGACCCAGCTCTTCAGCTGATGCAGGCCAGCCCAGTGGTAAAGACAAGTTACTGGCATTACCTTCACCTAAAACAATTTGCATTGTGATGGGCGCTGTCATCTTGCCTTTCTGAAATTGGAAACAAGTTCTCAGTACAAAACAAACAAATATGTACAGTAGCCATTAACATGTTATGTAAACACAAATTTACACAGGCAGAATTAAATTCAAAATTAAAAAATGAATAATTCTGCTCTAAACCAGGGTCTAATCATCGAAATGATCAACAATTGAGAAAATATTTTCTTTACAATCATTTTGATTTTACCTGCAAGTGAATGTATCTCTTCAGTGTGACCAGACGGAGACCTCCAACCAAATATGCTGCTAGTGGGTACTCATCTTACAACTCCCCATGCTTAATAAGGTCAAGCTCTTTCATATGTGAATGGGTCAATTTGTATGCTCTGAAGTGTTCTCTATACCAGGATGACATCTTTTGCACTACAAAATGTACTTTATCCTGAATTATGGAAATCTGCAATATTACTCCTTGTAGTTAGTTAGAAGTTGGGTCCTTTTCGTTCGAGTGTGCCTTTGTTATGCCTCTCCGAGTATTCAATGAGTGACAAGAGTAAGTACTGTTTGCAGATGTGTTGCAGTTGTTTATACCTGTGCTGCAGTGTATACGTGCGTCACGGCAAACACGTGATGCACTCGCCTTCCCTGTATTTTCTAGTTTCCCTACAAAGACAACAGCTATATGTTTGTTATTTCCTAAGTAAGTTATTTTCTGTTTGTGTTCAAGTGAACGGGGTGTGACAGACAGAGCCGCTGCAGGAGAAGCAGTTAATTGCTCCGCAAGGGGAGGGGGGAGCGGGGGAAGTGAGTATGCTGTGGGAGAGCGCTATGCTGGGAGAGATGTACGTTAACCAGTAGAGGGTGCTGTTGCACTGTGTAATTTAATTTACTGCCAAATGGTTAGATGTTGACTGCTGGGATTATTATTGATGTCCTGTATGCCGAATTAGTATATTTGTTCAAGTGAGTTTATTCCAAACAACTGATGGAGCAATATTTTGTTTATTATTGTTCACAGAAACTGTTACAACACTAACTTGTCATAATAAAGTGCCCGGCCACTGAAGCCTGTGGAAAGCCGATCCCTGACCTCTTTGTCATTAGTCCATATGTCCTGACCGACATAGCATCTTGTTTCCTGCTACCCCTACATCTGAATTAGCGCCCAGTCCTCCCCTCCTAAACAACAAGTCACATTTTTTGCAGTGTGAACATAGAAATACTAGAATAGAAATACTTTATTAATCCCTTTAGAGAGCCCTCAGGGAAATTTGAGACATGAACATGGAACATGGAACATGAGTCTCACTTGGCAATTTTTGCTTGATAGCATCTCTTATTCCATCTTTAAGCAACTCCACTGGTAATAATGAACCTTTCTATTCTATTCTATTCTATTCTATTCTATTCTATTCTATTCTACAGTCATTTAGCAGTCGCTTTTATCCAAAGTGACTTACATTTGAGAGTAAGAGAAACAAAGCAAGAATTTAAACAGGATGGGACATAATAATTAAGTGATAGTCAGACTGCTTTGAGTCCGGTTGGACCGAGGTGCTGTCATGTAGTGCTAGAGGCAGTGCATATACTTTTTTTTTTTTGTTTTTTTTTTAAGTTTGTTGTAGTTTTCTTGTAAGTCATTTTGTTTAAATACAACATCGCTATTTCATCACAGAATATCATCTTGGGCATAAGTGCACACAGCTTATTCAGTACTTAGTTGAGCCAAAGAGCTGGACAAATCTTTCTAACTCATTCTGTTGAGTCAAAGAGTTAAGTATGGAAATGCTCCTTAAACAGCAAACAGAGTCTTTAGCTTGCTTTTTAAAGTGGATAAGGACTCTGTGAATCGAAGGGAGTTTGGTAGATCATTCCACCACCGGGGGACAACAGAGGAGAAGAGTCTAGCTACTGATTTTGCACCACGTTGTGGTGGGGCAAGGCAAAGCAAAATTATTTGTATAGCACATTTCATGTACAAGACAATTCAAAGTGCTTTACATAAAACATTTCAGCAGAGTGTGGAAAGCAATAATAGAGAAAAAAAAGATTAAAAAGATTAAAAGAAATGCAATTAATGAAATAAAAACAGATAAAATGCAAGAAACAAAATTTCAGTGTGGGGAAAGACAATATTAAAACATGATTCCAACTTAAAAGAACCAGATGTAGATTATGACTTCTAAATAAAAACTAGTTCCATGCAGCAGAGAACAGGTGGGTTTTTAACCTGAAACTGAGTGTTTCAGCTGATCTGAGGCTTTCTGGGAGTTTGTTCCAGACATGTGGAGCATAGAAGCTGAATGCAGCTTCTCCATGTCTGGTTCTGACTCTGGGAACTGATAAGAAACTGGAACCAGATGACCTGAGGGTTCTGGTAGGTTCATACTGGGTCAAGAGGTCACTGATGTATTTTGGTTCTAAACCATTCAGAGCTTTATAGACCAGCAGCAGAACTTTAAAATCTATTCTCTGACGAACAGGCAGCCAGTGTATAGACCTCAGAGCTGGACTGATGTGGTCCACTCTCATGGTCTTAGTGAGGACTCGAGCAGCAGAGTTCTGAATAAGCTGCAGGTGTCTAATTGATTTTTTAGGTAGAACCTGTAAAAACACTGTTACAATAATCAAGCCAACTAAAGATGAAAGCATGGACTAGTTTTTCCAGGTCCTACTGAGACATCAGATCTTTTACCCTTGATATATTCTTAAGGTGATAGTAGGCTGACTTTGTAATTCCCTTAATGGGTTTTTCAAAGTTAAGTTAAGTCCATCAGCACACCCAGATTTCTGGCCTGGTTGGTGGTTTTTAGGTGTATAGACTGAAGCTCTGTGGTGACCTTTAATTGTGTCTCTTTCGCACCAAAGATCATCACCTCACTTTTGTTTTTGTTTAACTGAAGAAAGTTTAGACACATCCAGTCATTAATCTCCTCAATCTCCTCAATCAATCTCGATGACGTGCAACTGACGAAAGCCATTGTAACCCACATAGAAAATCTCCTTTTGGTTAAGCCATCTAACCATATTCAGTTTCCCGGTTGTCCGTGAAGGCACAGTTTTGGTCACCTGACACCTGTTCAGCCAATCCCATTCCTTGGAGCCTCCATATAAGCTGTCTGTTACTGCACCTACAGATGTGTGGGAGAAAGGCTATGGGAAGGTTGCAACAGATGCTGCTAAACCACTACAGATGCGGGGTTCTCGTGTGGGAAGGATTATTAAGTGGATTGGCCAGGTTTGCCCTGTTGGGTGCAAACCCTCTTTGGTAGCGTGTTAGATTCAACTCTATACCAGACAACAACCCTCAGCAGTGTAGTAGGAGGCTGTTGCAAGCCAGCCCACTTTCACCCTTTTTGCCTTACTCACTGTCCACATTCATATTGTTGGAATAGCACATATATAAACACTTAAGGCAGATTTATTCTCGCGTGGCGTCTGAGTGCAGTTGGTTACGGCGTAGCTGACGCTGGTGAGTTTGCACTCGCATTCAAGTGTAGGGGGTGCACGTCGTTTTGGTCTTGCAGTTTCTCCTCCTGAAGGTGGCAGCAGGGGTGGTATCGGCCGGTAAACTCACCAGGACAGAGTTCTTTTGATGGTTAACTTCTGCTCAGTACGTATTTTCTGTTTTAAAACAACAATGGCATCCAGTATGGTTCAGTGTCTTTATGAGCTTATGAAAGAAAACAAAGAAATAATTCCATCAGCCTCTCATCAACTTGATACACTGGTTATCATTTTTAAAAACTGTGGTTGCCACACAAATTCAGCAAGAAATCTACTAAACGCCCTACAAAGATCCTGTGTGTGTGTCTATATATATATATATATATATAATATACGTATGCCTGTGTGTGTGTGTGTGTGTGTGTATGTGTGTCAGTAATGATGTCTGTGTCCCTGAGGGAACTGTGTGAGAAGGTAAAGGTGCCCGATGAGGAAGTTCAAAGTTTAAGGCCAGTGATAGACAGTGTCAGCATAGATGGAGAGAGTCACAAAGAACAAGGACCAGGTAAAGGTGGTAGCAGCTCAGAGGAAGACGATGAGGAGGAGACAGCACAGGAGAGCGAGGATGAGGAATATGATGTGGATGCAGGTAAATTAGTAATGTTTTTTATGACATGAGTTATGTAGAAGTGTATAATGTGGATAAATGAGCACATTTGACAGCAGCAGTCACAGTAGATCACACACACTTTTTTGTTGTTGTATTAAGAGAACAACAGTGACAGCACAGATGGAGAGAGTGACATGCAGAAGGAACCACAGAGAGGTGATGGCAGCTCACAGAGAGAGGATGAGGAGATAGCACAGGAGAGCAAAGATGGTGAAGATGCCGGTTAATTGGAGTGAATAATGTGTGTTTGAGTTGTAAAGTATTATGTGTAAAAGTTAAAGGTCCCATATTATGCAAAATTCACTTTTTAATGGTTTTGGAACAGTCATACTGGTCCCCCCGCATGTGTAGGAGACCCGTAAGTGTGAAACTCTTTCAGGCGCTCTCTCTCCCCCCTGCTCCACCTCTAGGGAAGTAAGCGCTGAAATGAGCTTGTTTGAAAGTGTGTACGTTATGACGTCATAAGGGACAATAACCACTCCCCACAGAGCGATGGACCCGTCTACCGGCTCTCAAAGCCCGCCCTCTAAAAATCACCTAGCGCCCAGTGTTTTTCCCTCTTCGGCAACCCTCGTTAGCGGACATGGCTAAGCGACAGAAGCACTGTTCTGTTTGTGGCTGCATAAATGAACACGAAAACGTTTTTTTACTTCCATCCACTGAACCCACGAGGACTGAGTGGATTAATTTTATTTTTGGAGGAAATGTACCCGGAAAACTTCCAAAGGTTTTGCATGTCTGTGGCCAGCATTTCAAAGAGGACTGTTTCCACAACATGGGGGCATGGAAAGCAGGCTTCGCCAACCGTTTGAAGCTGAAGCCAGGTTCAATACCAACTGTCCGTGACACAGCTGGAGAGGTAAGAGCTGGCAGTTATTTTATCGTTTCGGCCTTATTAGTCTGATGGTCTGATAGCTTGAAAATATATTAACCTGTCAATCACCTCATGACGGGCGATGCGATGGGCGGAGCCAACAGCTGAGCTGCTCCACCAGGGTTCCGCCCACCATAAACGGCACATTTCTGAAGCTGCTAAAAAGAGGGAGGTGAAGAGAAGCCGCTGCACTCAAACTGAGGGTCGATTTGTCCATACCATGGCGGAAATATTTCATTTAGATATTAATGAATGGTCTCAGATTGGGAATAAAGTGTATAATATGGGACCTTTAATGTATAGAATTGATAGATTTGCACATTTTACAGTAGAAGTCAGAGTGGATCACACACACAAACTCTCATTTTTGTTGTTGTGTTTTTTAGATTCTGATGAAACTGAGCAGGGACAGAGATGCACATCTGCTGCATGTGTCAGGTCTACCAAGCATCTCTGCAGTAAAATCAACAAGGCAGACCCGGAGAAGGTTTTTTAAGAGATTTTTGGGAGAACATGAACTGGGAAAAGAAAGTATGTGCATGGTCTGGTACATGCCATCCCAGTACAAAGGAAAAGAGGGTCTGCAAATTCAAGAAGGTAATTTACCTTTGTTTTCTTTTTACATGTTAAACGACAGACATTAAGGCTGTGCAGGAGTATGTTTGTGGCAACTCTTGGAATAGGGACATGGTCTGCTCAATACTGGGTGCAAGACACGGACACAACAAAGAGCTACACAACAGAGAGGAACAAAGCATCGCGGCACAGAGAGGCCTATGATTTTATCATGAGTTTTCTGAAGGATCTCCCTAAGGTGCCCCTCCCATTATTGCAGGTCATCCACATCAAAACAGTACCTGGAGCCTGTCTTTCAGTCCATCGCTGACCTGCATAAAGAGAATTTTCCTGCCGCTGAGGAAAAGATGTTGAGACCATTATCAAGGCAGGTGTTCACAAAAGAATTTAAGCAGCAGAACCTGAGTCTTTGCCATCCAATAAAGGACCAATGTAACACCTGCTGCTCCTTCAAGACTGTTAACTTAGCAGAAGATAAATGGCAGGACCATTTACCCAAAAAGGAAGAGGCCCGTTCTGAGAAAGCACAGGACAAATATAATGTAAATGACAAAACCAAGGCTGTCTGCATGGATCTGCAAGCCCTCCTCCTATGCCCCAGTTTAAAAGCATCAGCTCCTTATTATAAAACAAAAGTAGGCCTCCACAACTTTACTATTTATGATATGTCTAGACACAATGCCATTTGCTATGTCTGGCATGATGGTGAGGGAGCTCTGTCTGCCAGCGAGTTTGCATCCTGTGTCATCAATTTCCTTTCTGAGCACATGGAGCATGAGGAGCACATTTTATGGATGACGGTTGTGGGTACCAAAACCGCATTGCAGTGCTCAGTAGTGCTCTTCTTAACTTCTGCATGGAGACAAAGAAGGTGGTAACCAATAAGTTTCTGGTGAAGGGATGCACACAGATGGAGTGTGACTCAGTGCACAGTGTCATCGAGAGGCATCTGAGAAACAAAGAAATTTATGTCCCAGCGGAATATGTTGCCCAGATGAGGAGTGCCCGGTTCAAGGCCAACTCATATGAAGTCAAATATTTGGACCATACCTTCTTCTATGACTTCACTAATCTGAGGCTCTGCAGGTCTATCTGCCCAGGGATCAAACCCGGTGACCCCACTATCCACGATGTCAGAGCCATCAGGTAACTACAGTATCAATCTAAAAAAATCTTTCCCATAAAAACACATTTACATTAAATATGTTGAAATCACAACAAGACATGTTAAGAAGTAAATCCCAATGGAAGCAACACAAAAGAGCATCAATAGCTTAATGGTAAGAATTATATTTAAGTGCAGCGTGCTGAGGCAGGATAAATAATTTTTTTGTTAGATACAACATAAATGGGACCATGGACTTCAAAGTCAAGCACTCCGATGACTAGAGACTGTTGCTAAATCAGCAGCCCAGACGCATTTCCTCACACACACCTGCAGTCACACCACTCTACACTCTCCAAACTTCGGCGGGGGACACCTTTGGTTTCAGCCACGGCTCCATTGTTTACACCAGGGACCAGCTGTTAGCTGCTCTTCTCTACGCGGAGAAGCCGGAGATTCCCGCGGAGATACGAAGAAAAAGAAGGGGTTGCAGAGCTGGAAGAAAGCTCCAGGAGAGGAAACGGATGTACAGGCCATATTTACCCTCTGTGATTATGGGAAACGTTCGTTCCAACAAGATCAACGAGCTCACGGCACTGACCCGGCTACAGCAGGAGTTCAGGGAATATAGATCATGTGTTTAACGGAGACGTGGCTGAATGAATTTATTCCGGATTCTGTGGTTTCCCTGGATGGATTTAAACTTTCACGCGCAGATAGGAGTGCGGCAAAGAGTGGTAAGAGGAAAGGCGGGGGACTCGAGGTGTATGTCAACGAGAGATGGTGCAACCCGGCGCACGTCTGTATAAAGGAACAACTCTGCAACAGGGACATTGAGTTATGCATGCGGCCGTATTACCTCCCGAGGGAGTTTTCACACGTTATACTGTTTAATGTGTACATCCCTCCGTCGGCCGTTGCAGCAGGTGCCTGTGAGCTGCTCCACAGGGCAGTGACTCGGATGCAGACTCACCACCCGCAGTCCCTCCTGCTCATCAGCGGAGATTTCAATCACACCTCGCTCTCTGCCACTCTCCCTACTTTCGTCCAGTACGTGAAGTGCCACACCAGGGAGAACAAGACGCTGGACGTACTGTATGCTAATGTGAAGGACGCATACACCTCCGCCCCCCTCCCCCTGCTTGGACGCTCTGATCACAACCTCATACATCTGCTCCCTGAATACACACCCAGGGTGAGAAGACAGACAGCTGGCACAGAAGAAGTCTGTGAAAGTGTGGACCGATGAGGCCAATGAGAGACTGTTTCCAAACCACAGACTGGGAGACACTCTGCAGCTCTCATGGAGAGGACACTGATGGCCTCACCCACTGCATCACAGACTACATCAACTTCTGTGTGGAGAACACTGTGCCAACCCGGAGGGTGCGGTGTTTCTCCAACAACAAACCCTTGGTGACCCCTGAGCTTAAAGTCCTGCTGAACCAGAAGAAGAGGGCTTTCATTTCAGGGGACAGAGAGGAGCAGAGGAGCGTTCAGCATGAACTCCAGTACAAGATCAGGCGGGCCAAGGACAGCTACAGGAAGAAGCTGGAGGAGGCGCTGGAGCAGAATAACACACGGGACTTGTGGAGAGGGCTGAAGGAGATCTCTGGATTTGAGTGGTGCCAGAGGGACAGCTGATGGAGACCACAGCTGGGCCAATGATTTAAATCTGTTTTTTAACAGATTTGATTCAAACCCCACTTCCTCTGCCCCCCCTCCCTCCTCTTCACACATCCCCAGTCCAGCGTCTACCATCCCCATCCCCGACCACCTTCATCTTCACCTTCACTTTCACCTACCCCCCATCTCCACTCCACACCAATGGACTCCACCACCAGCCCCCCACCGCCCTCCACCTCCCCCCTCTCCCTTACATCGGCCCAGGTGAGGAGAGAACTGAGGCGGCTGAAGAACAGGAAAGCTGCAGGACCAGATGGCATCCGCCCCAGGCTGCTCAGGACCTGTGCAGACCAGCTCTGTGAGATGCTCAGGTACATCTTTAACCTGAACCTCAGCCTGGAGAAGGTCCCTGTCCTGTGGCAGACCTCCTGTGTGGTTCCGGTTCCTAAGATATCACACGCGAAGGAGCCGAACCATTACAGACCCGTCGCCTTGACCTCCCACCTGATGAAGACCATGGAGAGGCTCATCCTCGGCCACCTCCGCTCCGTGGTGTGCACCGCGATGGACCCGCTGCAGTTTGCCTGCAGGCCAAACATTGGGGTGGATGATGCTGTCATCTACCTACTACACAGGGCGCTGGCTCACCTGGAGACCGCTGGGAGCATCGTGAGAGTCATGTTTTTTTACTTCTCCAGTGCGTTCAACACCATCCAGCCGGCGCTGCTGTTGGTGAAGCTGGATGGAGCTGGAGTGGATGGAAAGTTAGCTGCGTGGACCATCGACTACCTCACCAACCGGCCACAGTACGTGCGTCTGCAGAACTGTGTGTCTGAGGTGGTAGTCTGCAGCTCGGGGGCCCCTCAGGGAACAGTGCTCTCACCGTTCCTCTTCACCCTCTAGACTTCACCTACAACACCAGCAGCTGTCATCTCCAGAAGTTCTCTGACGACCATTGTGGGCTGTGTGTCTGAGGGGAACGAGCTGGAGTATCGGTCAATCATCATGGACTTTGTGGACTGGTGTGAGCACAACCACCTGTGCTTAAACACCAGTAAGACCAAGGAGATGGTGATTGACTTCCGGAGAAGGACACTACCTCACACTCCGGTGAACATCCAGGGGAAGGTCATTGACCTGATGGACAAGTACCTAGGTGTTCACCTGAACAGTAAACTGGACTGGTCACACCACACAGACGCCCTGCACAAGAAGGGCCACCTCCTGAGGAGACCTGAGGTCCTTTGGAATATGCAGGCCTCTGCTAAGGACATTTTATGACTCTGTGGTAGCCTTTGCTGTCCTCTACGCCATTGTTTGCTGGGGAGCGAGCAGCACTGACCGGGACAGGAAGAGACTGAACAAGATGGTCAGGAGGGCCAGCTCTGTCCAGGGCTGCCCGCTGGACTCTGTGGAAGAGGTGGGTGAGAGGAGGATGTTGGCCAAGCTCACATCCATCATGGACAACACCTCACACCCGCTGCACCAGACTGTGGAGGGGCTGAGCAGCTCCTTAAGCAGCAGACTGAGACGCCCTCAGTGTAGGAAGGAGCGCTACCGCAGGTCCTTCATTCCCACTGCTGTCAGACTGTACAACTTATTTGTATAGTCATAATACTGTGCAATATTTATTTATATTTTACTGTGCAATACCCCCCATATCAACATCATCATATTCTTCATATCCCACCATCACCATGTAAATATGTATATAGTCTGTGAGGTTGTTTTGTTGCACTGTCAATTATATATATATGTATATATTTTATATATACATATATATATATTTTATTTATAATGCTACATATTTTTTGCTTTTCTTAGACTTCTTTTCTTGTAAATATTTTATATTCCACCTTCTTGTTGTGATGCATGTTCATCTTATTCTGTCTGCTTTCTGCACTTTATTCTGTAACAAGAGCTGCTGTAACGAGTGAATTTCTCCACTGTGAGATTAATAAAGTCTAATCTAATCTAATCTACACTGGCCACCCGAAGATCAAGGAGATGAAGTACCAACACCTCCAAGAACTGAAGGAGGTCATTCCCAAAGACTTCCACAGCATTTAGGACAACCTGGCCGACTAGGATGCTACAAACACACACACACACACACAATTTGACAAAATTAATAACTTTAAAAACGCATGAAATTTTTAATTTAAACAGACGCCATGAATGATAGTAAATTATTTTGAGACGTGAGATGCAGAATTAGAGAACTGCTAGTGTAAAATGGTAGGTTGGAGTGCAGTTTAGTCCATTATTTACCTTACAACAGCAGTTATCATTTATAATAGATTTAGGCCAAATGTATTAAGCAACAGGATAACAGCACAGAAATAGTTAAGAATAAACTGCAACCTGTAAGTTGATGATAACATGATGCGATGAGCACCTGATGCGACTGTCATAATCAGTGACTGCCAAAACCTCCTTTATCCATTTTACATCAGTCTGAAACCTTCTAACTCCATATTACCTTGATTTGAGTAAATCAAAGTATATTAATAAAGTAATGACACAATCAAATATATGACTATAACATAAAACCCAATACCAAGTTTGATGACATTATGTCCAATTATTACAAAACCATACAGTTTTATTGATTTGTTGAAAAATAACAGTTATGGAGATAGGAGGTTTGCACCCGACAGCAGCGATATGCAGGATAATGATAGTGGTGAAGTCTCTTCTGTAATATTATGGGACGCCTGTAAAGTGGTTCTGAGAGGCAAAATAATTGCTAAATCATCCCTTTTTAAAAATCAAGTGAAGAAAAATTGAATAATTTAGAACATACATTGGTTGAATTAGAGAAAAAACACAAAAATAAAAAAACAAGAGAAAATAACACAAACTAGAGATGAAATAAATCAAGAACTACAAACGTCCATACAGAAAAAAACTATTCTCCTATAAACAGAACTATTATGAAATAGGGCCTATGGTCAACAAAACCTTTAGCTTATAAATTAAGAAAACAACAGTCGGAAAGAGTTATACACAAAATTAGAGACCCAACAAATAAAAAAGTGACTTATAAACTTAAAGAAATACAGGAATGTTTTAAGAAATACCATTAAAATTTATATGCTTTAAAAGAACAAGAAGGAGAAGAACAAGCCAATGCATTATTAAATAAATAATTGTTACCAACGAATGAGAAAAATGAAACACTAGCAAGAACTATATCTGCACAGGAGGTAGAAAAAAACATTAAAAAGATTAAAACTTAACTAATCAGCAGAAGCGGACAGATTTAGTGCTGAATGGTACAAAACCTACCTATAACCTATAGGTACCTACATACTTTTAAGAGCATTTAACTGGGTACTGAAAGGGGGACTATCAGGAATTATAAAGATTGAACAAGGATGTAGGCAAGAATGTTCTATGTCCCATTATTTACCATATTTATTGAACCACTGGTACAGTACCAGTACCAATACCAAAATACACACAGTTGAGAAAAATCATGAGGAAGAAAAATTAGCTCTATTTGAGGATGACATTTTAATTTTTATGGCCAAACCACATGAATCCTTTCCAGAATTATAAAACCTTGACAGAATATGGTAAACTAACTAATGGGTTACTAATTCAACTACCATAAATCACAAGCGCTGACATTTAAATATACACCTATTAATATTGTCAAAAAGATTTTCGATCGATTGTTTATTTGGGAGTGAATATACCAAAAGACATAAGAAATATTGCCAACTGCCAACTATGACCCTTTATTGGCCATAATAAAAACAGATATAGCCAGATGGAGCCTGGTGTCCTACTTGGGACTTGTGCAAAGAGTCAAAGCAACAAAAATTATGCTACTGCCACAATTTCTATATTTATTCCAGACAATACCTGCAGAACCTACCAATACTACTTTTGAAGAAATTGATAAATGAATATCTAGATTTATTTGGCAAGGCAAACGGCCAAGGATTAGATTTAAAACTTTACAACTGGCTAAAAATAAAGGAGACCTTTTGCTCCCTAACTTAAGAAACTACTACAGGGCAGCACAAATAAACCCACTAGACGAAATGTGCAATCCATCTTATATATCAAAATGGAAAGAATGTGCTATGACCAGTATCCCCCAGCAAGTGGTAATTGGTAATATAGAACTAATAAAAGAACTTGGAGAAGTAAACTCATGCTTGGAGACAGTACTTAAAACATGGTCTAAATTAGTCACAGAAAATAAAGAATCCTGTTTATTAATTAAATGGATAGCATATGATCAAGATTTTACTCCAAATAAAATAAGACAACACCTTTAAGAAATGGGGGAGAAAGGCTTGTAAAAGTACAACAATATTTATCATGAGGGCTGTCTGAGGAGTTTTCAAGACATAAAATAGACTTATGATCTTAATAATACTGACTTCTTTCGTTTCCTACAAATCCGACATTATTTAGTTAACACAAGGAAAGAAGACCCAAACAGGCATTTCATTAGCAATCTAAATATTTTCCTTAAGTCATACCAGTCAAATCCCAATAATAAATTGATATCTAAATTATACTACGAATTGCATCAAGAAGAAACGGGAGAAGGATGGCAACTTCCCGATTCATATCGAGGGCTGGTCTACAACTCAAATCAATTGTTGGAGATACACATCTTCTTTGACATGGAGGGAATTTGCGTGGAAGACAGCTGTGAGTTTTTCAAAACACCCGCCCGGGGGACTCAAACGTGGATAAATCATGCTGTAGGTCATGTGGGGAGAAACAAGCTGGTCATTATCATATTTTTTGGAACTATGCTAAATTGTTTTCTTATTGGGGCGAAATTAAAGTGTTTACAGGATTGTAGGTGCCAATATTTCTTTGGATTTTGAAACTTTGTTTTTGGGCAAACATCCAGGTTGTGTGAATGGGTATTGTAAAATATACATGTTTAATGTTCTTTTAAATGCCAGTAAAAAAAAAAAAAAAAAAAAAAAGAAAAAAAACTCAGGAATGGATGACTATGTACCTACAAAAGATTATTTGATAAATGTGATTCAAGGGATTTTTTTCAGATGGAGAAACTTACATTTGCATTGAGACTGGAACAGGACAGATTTGAAGAATCTTGGAGACCATGGCTGAAGTTCCTAGATTCTAGATCTAAAGACTCACAGTTGTAATTGAAGTGATTCCCACTGTTCCTTGGCTACTCTGTATTGTTGAATTATTTTGATTTTCTTTCTTATTCTTCTTTTTTTGATTTTCTTTCTTATTCTTCTTTATATATATATATATATATATAAACCTAACAGAGCTCTTAGATTCAAAGACTCTGGTCAACTAGTCCAAACCAGAGTCCAGACTAAACATGGAGAAGCAGCATTTAGCTGTTTTGCTGCAAACAAGTGGAACAAACTGCCAGTGGAGATTAAACTTTCACCAAATGTAGACATTTTTAAATCCAGGTTAAAAACATTTCTTTTGTCATGTGCCTATGCATGAAATCTGCAAGTTAACTTTTTTTTTTTTTACTTATTTTGCTTTTAATCATTTTAATGTAATTTATTATTTTATTGTGATTATTTGTTGATGCCTTTTACTATTTCTAAATATCTGTAATGCCTTTGTTTTATGTAAAGCAGTTTGAATTATCCTTTACATGAAATGTGTTATACAAATAAACGGCTTTGCCTTGCCTAGAAAATGGATGGATGGATGGATGGATGGATGGATGGATGGATGGATGGATGGACGGACCTCTAAACTGTAACCTTCCTCCTCTTTTCTAAACTCTCTAAACTTCCTCAGCACTTGGACGAGTTGATGACGTCTGTCAATATTAACCTCTACCTAAGATGCGTCCCACCATAACTCGCCCCTCGCTCATAGCTACGGAGCAGGACAGGTTCCAACCAGGTCAATAAAACAATGGGAAAAGAGGGGTGGGGATGTTGTTTATATATTTCTATATCTATTTACCTTTTGTTTTTAAGACAGCACAAGGAAAGGTCATTAATCTTCCCTTTTTTTTTCTTGCTATTATCTATTTTGTTTTTTTCTTCCTTTTGACGTCTCACAGCGGCGCCCCCTCCAGCATGTGGTGCCCACCTATATTGCCTATGCCAAGGGTTGGCTCTGGATCCATGCTTTCATGATGTTTCCACCGAACTCTGACCCTACCATCAGAATCTGGAGCTGAAATGGGGACTCATCTGACCAGGCAACATTTTTTAATCTTCTATTGTCACTGTTTGTGAGTCTGTGTGAACTGTAGCCTCAGTTTCCTGTTCTTGGCTGACAGGAGTGACAATTCATGTCATCTTCTGCTGCTGTAGCCCATCTGCTTCAAGGCTGGACATGTTATGTGTTCAAAGATGTTACTCTGCATATTTTGGCCGGAAGCAGTGGTTATTTGACTTTCTGTTGCCTTTCTATAATCTCCAACCAATTTCCTCTTTTTCAGACCACTCTTTCTAAACCCTTGAGATGGTTGTGTGTGAAAATCCCAGTAGATCCACAGTTATTGAAATACTCAGACCAAAAACCATGCCACAAACAAAGTCACTTAAATCCCGTTTCTTCCTCATTCTGATGCAGTTTGAACTTTAGCAAGTCGTCTTTACCACGTCTATGTGACTAAATGCATTCAGTTGCTGCTGTGACTGGCTGATTAGACATATGTGTTAACAGGAAGTTGAACAGATGGACCTCATAAAGTGGCCAGTGGTCATATTGTTCTCTATTGTTATATAATTAAATCTATTTTAAAATCTTTGTGGTGTAGTTAGGATAAATGCTTTCAGCTAAACGTGGCCACGTTATTTTAGTAAACTACATTTTGTAAGTAATTTTAGAAATTCAGTATGTAATATTAATATGTGGATAATCATTTATAACATTTAACAATCCAATGAAAGAGTTTATACATAGTTATTTTGAACTCAGTTTAAAGGAATCAGTATTTAAACTGAACTAGTGTTTATTTACCACTTCCCTAAAGAGAGTAAAATTAACACAATTTGTTGTAGACCCACATATACACATTAAAAGTGGTTAAATCAATTCTGACAGAGTAAGGGACTGAACTCTGTCCCCTTCACTCTCTGCTCTGTTCATTACATATCTTTTCCACACTGACATGTAGAGACCAACGGACTGTTGAGAGTGTTTAGTTATTAGTTATAAATTTCTAGATGCTAGCCAACTACAATTTATTCAATTATTATTATTTATAACATAGTTTCTTATAAGGAAACCTGCATAGAACAGGTTGTATCGAATCTTATCTTCCATTTAATCCCCCATCCTGAGCATGCACAAGTAGACTGTGGAGAGAAAAAACTCCTAATTTAAAGGAGGAAAAAAAACTTCAGCAGTACCAGACTCAGGAAGGGCGGCCATCTGCCTTGACCTGACAGGAAAGAGGGTCAACAAGCACAAAGTCAACAGCCAATAACACGGACCACACAGTGCTGGACAAACCAGTCTGACACCGCTCTGCGTGACTGCTTCTCCACAACAAACTGGGACATTTTCCGAGATGCTGCTTGTGCCAACATTGAGTACACAGAGCACGTAACGGGATACATTAACTAATGTATTGACATGGTTGTACCGTGAGTTACCATTCTGATTTAAACCAACCAGAAGCCATGAGTTAACGGAACAGTCAGCTTGGCGCTCAGAGCATGAGCAATAGCTTTCCACTCTGGTAACCTCAGTAAGTACACAAAAGCATGGTATTATTTGAGGAAATGATCAAAACTGCTACAAGTCAATATAAGGATATAACTCAGTCTTGTTACAGAGGCTTGAACACCAAGGACATGTGGAAAAGGGCTCAGAAACATCGAGGAGTATAAGGGAAAAACATAAGGTTTGAGGAGGTGTCAAGTTGAACTTGTTTTATGCACGTTTTGAGAGAAACAGCGAGCTGGTAGTGCTTCTGGATCAGAATGACTGTCCTTTCCAGCTGACTTGGACAGATGTTCTTAAATAATGCACTGATGTGTTGACAGATGTCTTCACAGACATTTTCAATCTTTCCCTGCTCCAGTCTGTTGTCCCCACTTGCCTCAAGAAAATAACAATAATCCTGGTTCCAAAGAAGCAGAATGAGAGTTATCTAAATGACTATCGCCTCATTGCACTCACCTCCACCATCGTCCAAGCTAATCATCTCTGCCAGCTACACATGACCCGCTACAGTTTGCCTACAGGCCAAACAGGTCCACAGATGATGCTGTGGCAGTCATACCCCACACCGCCCTCTCTCACCTGGACCAGAAGAACAGTTTGTGGACTTTAGCTTTTAACTTCATTTAACTATCTACACTTGTTACAAAGCTCAGGGACCTGCATATCCGTACATCAATGTGCATCTGGATCCTGGACTTCTTATCAAACAGGCCACAATCTGTGGCCTTCCCCCACACAGACTCTGAAAATTGGGGCCCCCCATGGCTGTGTCCTCAGCCCCCCTCCAGCTCTCTTTGTACACTTGCGACTGTACACCCATGTGAAGCTCTGTCATGACCATCAAGTTTGCCGACAACACCTCCATCATCGGCTGCATCACAGACAATGATAAAGCAGCCTACAGAAAGAAGGTTGCTGCATTTACTTCATGGTGCAAAGCCAAAAACCTCTTGCTCAACATCAGCAACAACAAAGAGCCGATTACGGACTTTAGGAGACTACGAAAAGGAGAACACGCCCCCCTTCACATAGATGGAGCAGCAGTGGAGTCAGCTGCTTCAGGTTCCTGGGGATAAACATCAGTGAGGATCTCACCTGGTCATGCCATCCTGACATCATCATCATGAGGTCAGAGAGACAACGTCTCTTCTCCTGCAGTGATTTAGAAAGTTTGGCATGGACACCAAGATACTGATTAACTTTTATAGATGCACTATGAAAAGCATCCTGGCTGGTAACATTATGGCCTGGAAGGGCAGCTGTACCATTCTTGAAAACAAAGCACTGCAGAGGGTGGTAAAATTAGCTCAGAGTATCACCTGGTCAGAGCTGCCAACCATCGAGGGCATTTACAACCAGCTCTGCAGGAGGAGGACCAGAAGGATCCCCTCTGACCCCAGTAAGCCCAGAAGGATTCTCTCTGACCCCAATAAACCCAGAAGGATCCTATCTGACCCCAGTCAAGCCAGAAAGAGCCTCTCTGACCCCAATAAACCCAGAAGGATCCTCTCTGACCCCAGTAAGACTAGAAGAATCCTCTCTGACCCCAGTCATCCAAGTTCTCAGCTGTTCATGTTGTTACCATCAGGGAGGCAGTTCAGGAGCATCTGCACACGAACCAGCAGGTTCAGAGACAGTTTCTACCCACAAGCCATCAGGCTTCTGAACTTCTAGTGTCAACCCCCCTCTCCCTCATCCCTGGCTGCACATCTTAAACACAACTATGGAGTTGTATTACTTTTATCTTATTATTATCTTTATTTTGTATTCTATTCTTGTTTTAATTGTTATTATTACATTACTCTATTTTACAGTACATATTCTTACCCGTTTTACCTCTAACTTTTTTTTTTACTTTTCAACTTACTGTTGCTCTTGAATGCCATGTGATGGACTGGCAACCTATCCAGGTGTACCTGCCTCTCGCTTGCTAATTGCTGGGATGGGCTCCAGCTTCCCTGTGACCAAAATTGGACTAAGCTGTATAGAAAACTGATGGATGAATGGATGTTTCTTTTACATGTTAGTGTGCAAAGTGTTATTTTGAACTTGTCTTGTCCAGCATCATGATAGCTGAATGGTAGTCTGGCTGCCATATTGTGTCAAACAAATTTTACTGTGCCAGGAGGAGCCTTTTGGAAATGGGGCTCCCCTTTATGTCTGCCCTTCAATCTGTCTGTATCTTTCTGTCTATCCATCTGTTTGACTGTCTTTCTGTCTATTCATCTGTCTGTCTGTGTCTGTCTGTCTCTGTATCTGTCTTTCTGTCCATCTATCCATCCATCTGTATCTGTCTTTGTCCCTGTCTACATATCTATCCATCTCTCTGTGTCTGTTTGCCTGTCTATATCCATCTGTCTGTCCATCTATCCATTCAGCTATCTGTCTGTATCTTTCTGTCTGTCTGTCTATCTACTTGTATGCATCTGTCTCTCTGTTTGCCTCTCTGTCTGTCTATCCACCCGTTTGCCTGTCTGTTTATTAATCTGTCTGTCTGTGGCTGTCTGTCTATATAACTATCCATCTGTCCACCTGTCTGTATCTATTTGTATTTATCTGTCTGTATCTTTCTGTCTCTCTATCAGTTTATCCATCTATCTGTCTATATCCATATGTCTGTCCATCTACAGTATTTTTCCATCTGTCTGTCTGTATCCATCAGTCTTTTTCTGTGTCTGTCTGCCTGTTTATATAACTATCCATTTGCCTGCTTCTGTTTATCCATCTGTTTGTCTGTCTGTGTATCTTAAAACTAACTAAATGGAATAAAGTTAGTTGAAAGTGTGTGTGTCATGTGTGCCACGCTTGGCTTCGAAGATCCTCCAGAGTGGGTCCAGAGTTCCTCTAGATCTTGTGTGAGGCACTTTCTCAGGAAATCCTGGCATTCTAGAGGACATGAAAGAAAAGAACAACAATGGTTAGCGTTTCAGTGGTTTAGCAGAGAGCTAAGAGATGTGTGTATTTGCTGACAAATGTGTGTATGGGTCTTACTTTCAGAAAGCCTTTTTTTAAACTTAAGTCTTTTTTGGATGAAGCTGGTGGAAAGAAAGTTTACTTTGTGCAGGGTTTCGAACAAGACCATCCCACCTGCCACACTGTTGTGGGCCCGGCACTGTATGTTTTCCAGCTTAATGCCTCTGGAGGGATATGATTCATGGTGCCTTGTAATAAGTTAAACTCTGTGTATTCTTGGTAGAAGTAGCTCAAACCAAAGTCAATGAGATGAAGTTGTGGGATATCTGAATCCATCTCAATGAGGATGTTCTCCAGTTTGATGTCTCTGTGGAAAATGCAGTTCTTCTGGAGGTGTATTGCTGCATCAAGCAGCTGTTTGATTATAACCTAAAAGGGACAAAACAGAGGTTAGACAGTTTGAAGTAGACAGAGTGGTGTGATGTGTTTTTCTCAGTTGCTGAAACACTAAACCCTGTTGTCTGGACCAAATGATCAGTTGCCTGAAGCCACTGATTGAATCAGTTGCTCTTTTGCCAAAACCATCAGCACTTTTCACGTGTTTAGACACAACTTGCCAACACATTTTCATTGTGATGCACCTGTGTTGCATAATGGTAAGCAGGTTGCACAAGTCAAACACAAATAAAGCACAGGTGCCACTGGTTGAACAACTCAAAATTGATCACACTTGTGGCTAATGATGTGAGGGAACATTAATAAGCCAGTTCAGAGAGCACTGGTTTGTGAGGCACTACAATGGATAGAAATCTGAGAGGAGCAGGAGTTTGTGTGAGAAGTGGCCGAGGGGGTCAGCAAAGACAAAGAACAGTAATATCTGATGAAATCAGATATTACTGTTCCATGTATATTTCTGTAACCTGATGTTCTCTTTTTTAAGGACTGAAAAACTGCCACATGGGGGTGGGAGGTCAGGTATGTTCTAACACACCAAGACACCCTAATTGTCAATATGCTTCATGAGAACAACCCCATTAAACTGTGTGAAATTCAGCAGAAGATCATTGAGGACCATGTAGAGTTTGAGGCTATCAGCAGTGTCAGCCTCTCTACTGTTGACCATGTCCTCAAGCACAACAAGCTGAACATGAAACAGCTGTACAGATGTTCTTTGATCGCAACTCAGTCAAAGAGCCAAGATTCCAGTATGTACAGGTTGGTATATATCCAGACACATTTAATGTTGATTACTGTAAGTAGTGATTTACTGGAGTGGTCTAAATCACTTTTTCTGTACAGTATCACTTACAAAACTATATCTGTTTCTACAGAGAGTTCTTCAACTGGATGCAGTGGAAAGACACCATGAATACATCTACATGGATGAAGCTGCCTTTATACATACAGATTAGGGCCACTTAAAGTTTTTGCCTGTTGCTTGAACACGTTTGAAAAACTTTGTCGTTTATCAACGTTTTTTTTTTTTTTTCTTTTTCATAAAAGATAATATCAGGAGTTTCTGTATAACAACTTAAGTCTATCTTAAGGTGCAAATTAATCTAGTTTCTCTCTACAGTGCCTGATAAATAATATATCTAAAATTAACATGAGTAATTTTAAGTCTTTTGCATGGATTTATCACTTACCTTGATCTTTCTTGAAGGCGGCAGTACAACCTTCCTTGTTAATCTGCATATTATCCTTGTACATCATGACTTCTAAGATGTTTCAGGTTTGATAATGTCAGCAATGAGTGAAATTACATTCAACACACGTGTTTTCCAGTTATTCGTCCTGTGAAGGCTGCAGTGTAAATGAATGGAACACAGAATGTTGGTAGAACTTTCCTCATTACATATGAGTGATGTCACAAGGTGAAGTTTCCTATGATGATGTTGCCTAGTGACAGACTCAGGGTTAGACTCCACCCTCTTTTTAACCCAAGAACAAGACAAGATCCCTAAGACACTATGCTATTTTTCTTTCTTTCCTTCTTCTCTCTCTGCTCTTCCCCTGAGCATGCCAGTCTCCAATTATCTAACTGAACTTTGATAGGTTTCCACCGTTTGTCTGGTGCACATTTTGAGTAATCAAGCTTTCCCTCTTCACCTGTTGATCCAGCCATTTTTTTATATAATTATTATTATTATTATTATTATTATTATTATTATTATTATTATTATTGTATTTTATTTTTTATTTATATTTTTAATAGAATTTGGGGTGTCTCAATCCCCGGGACTCAAACCCTTTTTAATCTTAACAGAATTCAGGGTATCTCAGTTTAAGCAAGTAAGATATAAGATTAAAAAGGGTTTGAGTCCCAGGGTACTATTTATATTTTCTAACCTCCACAACCTTTTTTTTTTTTTTTTTTTTTTAGTTAACACTCGAGCAACAAGCCCAATCAGTGAGGTTTTCTGTGGCCACCCAGGTTGTATGGCATAACACTTGAGCACCAAGGTCAATTAATTCTTTTCAGTGTGTATTGTTGTCACCGTTAGGTTTCCAACACACATCCCAGAATTAAGACATCACGTCCATCCTCACTGAGACACTGCTGATGTTACCAACCCCCGTGAGAACTTTTTTAAATTAACTTTATTATTGCTGACTTGCTCTATATAAATTACCAGAAAGTGGTCCAATACTACAACTCTTCTTTAGTTTTAAAATGTTCAATGTGCAGAATTTTCAGATGTCAAGAGGTTTCTGCTTACCTTTCTGTGGTAGTAGACCAGCAGAGTCGAGGCATCGGTTCCCGCTTTCTATTTGGTCTCAATTTAATAAACACTCAACAGTCTTTTCTCCATCCGGACGAGCCCCCAAATTGTTGGAATCCCCTGATTCCCCCGGGTCCATGAATGGAGAAAAACCACTTGAGATCAATTCCAATTTTCCATCATTTTATTTAGAAGCAAAAAGATTACATGAGCAGTTCCCCGTAGATTTATCTGGAGACGCTAACTAGAAGCAGAAACAAGCGCTACGAGATCCAAGCAGAGTCTAAACATTCAGGAAGTGCTATCTTATTTTATACTTCACTCTCTACCCTAGAAACCAGCTCAGTCTGGCTCAGACGCTGTATATGTGTGTGTGCTGTTCTATTTGAATATTAAACAAACCATCTGTGTTAAAAGTCACTCTCTGTGTGTGTATGTGTGTGTATGTGTGTATGGGAGTCTGCTGTCTGTCCTGTTATGCAGCTTCAAGGCTGAGAGATAAGTATTCGCTTCTGCAGCTGTCCCCCTACTAACTGAAAACAACCTTCACTACACCACTCATAAGCTATTATTTATGATTATACCCTTCCGTTACCTCACTCCCGTATGTGTTACCTGTCCGATTGTTTTCTCATCCTCACAATAACCACTAATGGTGCGTTTGATTTGTAATCGGAAGTTGGATTTTCAGAGCTCCCAGTGGGAAATACAACAAGAACGTCTCTTGAAGTCGGATATCCGACTCAGAAAGTCGGGAAAGACTCACTAACTCCGACTTCAGCCATTAAAGATGGCTGTTAATTCCCAGATCTGACTTCCGACCTCTGAGTCAAATTGAACGCAGCATTAATCAACGATTATACTTGATGTAGTTTCTTTTAAAAGAAACTACTGCGGGGGCATTTTTTAATTCAATGTAACACAGTCAGTGTAATACATAAATCCAAACATATGTAAATTTTAAACAACCTTCCCAAAGTTTTCCTAACTTCATTAAAGCCACTACACCATCATTTGCTGTTGCTCGAGTTAACCTACTTATCCATTTTATATGACCGCGTTTTTATTTCTTTTACAACAAAAAAGAAAATGGTGGGAAGAAATAAAGGAGCAGGTTTGGGGATTTGTTTACACGTCATTTTATAAGACTGAGACCAATGCTGTGAAAGAAGCCTTTGTTTAAAAGATTAACCGAAAACATCTTTCACTTCGCAACTTTTAACCCAGTGTAATATTCCTTCATATTTCTTTTTATACATTTATCTACATTTTACACATTAAAACATTACATCCTAGGTGTTTTGGGAGATTTATCTCAGAAAATGATAAATGAATTTAATCTTGAACGTAAAGATTGTCAAGAACTGATTCTATTTTCCCAAAGTCTGAATTCCTGTTCTTCATTGTTTGTTTTGTTTTAGCATTTTTCTTTTACCTAAAAAGATAATATCAGGAGTTTCTGTACTACAGCTTAAGTCTATCTTAAGGTGCAAATTAATCTAGTTTCTCTCTACAGTGCCTGATAAATAATATATCTAAAATTAACATGAGTAATTTTAAGTCTTTTGCATGGATTTATCACTTACCTTGATCTTTCTTGAAGCCAGCAGTACAACCTTCCTTGTAAATCTGCATATTATCCTTGTACATCATGACTTCTAAGATGTTTCAGGTTTGATAATGTCAGCAATGAGTGAAATTACATTCAACACATGTGTTTTCCAGTTATTCGTCCTGTGAAGGCTGCAGTGTAAATGAATGGAACACAGAATGTTGGTAGAACTTTCCTCATTACATATGAGTGACGTCACAAAGTGAAGTTTCCTATGATGATGTTGCCTAGTGACAGACTCAGGGTTAGACTCCACCCTCTTTTTAACCCAAGAACAAGACAAGATCCCTAAGACACAATATAAGTCTCAGAAAGGGCGGCCATCTGCTTAGACTAGTTGGGGTGAAAAGGACAGGAAAGACGTTGAGTATCATAAGACGATGCCAGGAATACCTGCTGGAATGAAAAAGGAAAAAACAATATAACATCAATACATCTTATACAATAGAGTATACGAAGAATATTTATACACTAAATGTACTAATTAAATTTTTTTATCATCTTTATTTTCACTAAAACTAACACATTTTTTTTTTTTTATTCTCTGTACCGCTTATTCCATGACGGGTTGCGGGTGAGCTGGAGCCTATCCCAGCATTAACTGTTATGGTTCCTGTCTGTCTCCCCTGTGTATATGTGTCTCCTGATTACCCTAGTGTGTGTGTGTGCGTCTGGCTCCCTCTGTCTGTCTTGTGCGTCATGTCTGTTTCCGACCTGGAGTGTTGCAGCAGCAATCATCTCACCTGGGCAGATCATCACACCTGAACCTCATCTTCTCATCACCACCACAGTATTTAACCAACAGACCTTTCTTCACTCCTCGCCGGATCCTCCAGTTACCCATCTGGTATATCGTGGCCTCTCTAGTTTCTCTATTCAAACACAGTTCATGTTTCTTAATGTTAGTCTTGTTTCTAGACTCCTGGTGTCTGGATTCTGCCCGTCCTGTCTGCCTGCCGATCTTCTGGATTGTTCCACTCATCCCGGTCCACTCCCTTGTCGCTGGCTCCAACCAAGCTCACGTCTGGTCCTGCCTGCTTGCCCGCCTGTCCAGTCAACAGCACTCCACTGTGGTCCTCAGATCCAGAACGCAGAACATCTTGCACATTTCCAGTCTTCATTAAAACCCTTTCTTTAACTCATCTGCCTCAGTCTCCTGGATTCTCAGTGTCTGCACCGTGGGGTTCAGAAACCAACACCTGTCTGACGCGCCGTAACATTAACAGGTGAGAGGCAGGGTACACCCTGGACAGGTCACCAGTCCATCGCAGGGCCAACACATAGGAGACAAACAACCATTCACACACACACTCACTCCTAGGGAGAATTTAGAATAATCAATTAACCTAACATGCATGTTAGAACCCGGAGAGAACCCACGCACACACGGGGAGAACATGCATAATACATTTTTTTTCAAATTAATTTTGTTATTTCATATTTTTGTCTGTCAGTCTGTCCACTTTGAAACTAACTAAATGGAGTAAAGTTAATTGAAAGTGTTTGTGTCTGCTTCACGTGAGCCACGCGGGGCTTCGAGGACCCTCCAAAGTGAGACATTTCTCTTCATCTTTTCTGACAAAACCCAGAGCAGACTGAAAGAGAGAGATGATGTTTGATAAAGTCTTATTCCATTGTCTCATGTTTTAAAAGTTGACAATGAAAGTGTGCAGTTTTTTAACCAAACTGAAGAAAGAAACAAAAGAGATGCTTGACTTTGCACCTTCTACCAACACAGATTAAGGCAATGTGCCTGACAGTGCTCCATCATAACCTTGACCATGGATGTTATCTATTTTGAGGTCACTTTCATTCAGTAGATCCATCACCATCTTCTCAAACACATCTATGCTTGTTGAACTGATCTTACACACCTGAATGATTTGCATGTTGTTTATGACAAAGTCCCACAAACACAATGTCTGTATCTTCCCAGAACATTTATTTGGCTGCCATACACATTCCCGGGCAAACAGCTGAGTACAGAAAATATTATTTCTAAACTTTTTAAAACTGAATTAAAAAAACTAAATATTTTAATTAATTTAGATCCAACACTTGCAGACCCAGTAAAACCACATTGTTTACAGCGGGTCTGATCCCAGTTTAATGTGATCATGGAAAAGTCAGACGTTTATGGAAACTGTTCAGTAAATGTCTCATTCTTCTTCTGAACAGTGGCGTGGAGCCACTCTGATGACTTAACATTAATTTAGTACAAAAGCAGTAACAAGCTAACGTTTATGCTGCTGTGGCTCTAAGCTCGTTGCTAATGTAGATGCTAACATTAGCGTCATATTACAGTGACTAACCTCTCTAGGTGTATTTTAAGGTGGATGAAGGTGGATATGGTGGATCCGGCCATAGACGCTGCAGTTTGCTGGTCTTATACTGGTCCCTCTTTAGTAAGTTTTTTATACCCAAAAGTTACAGTGGTGCTGAAGCTGCTGCTGCATTTACCAATGCTGTTTGTCAGTGTTTTGATTGAGTGTGTGTGTGTTGCAGAAAAGTCTGTGTGATGTTGCGTCTAAAGAAATGACAGCAGACAACGCAGCCAGTAGATGGGAGATTGGACAGAGATTAGTCTCCTATAACACCCCAAAAAATCACTGGATTTGATGCTACTCCTGCTTTAACAAAGAGTCGCTAAGGATTTTTTTTTTTTTTTTTTTTTGCTGGCCAGCAGTTATTTTTTTTATTCTTGAAGAAGCAATAATTGGACATCTGAGATTTGTTGACACAGAAACATCTCTTTCATGTTAAAGACTACTGTGGAGTTTGTTTTCCAAACTAAGAGAGGACTCAAACCTTAGATAAGTTCCTTTAGTTATCATAACGTCCAGAGAAAATATTTTCCATTTTGGTACGTTATATTTTATATGTTAAACTGTGTACCAAGTTGTGAGAAGTTCCCTTTTAATTCAGGAGTATGGTGTTTGAGATATGAGAAATGATGATGTCCAGAATGTAGTTTGCCTGTTTTGTTTCTTGGACATACTAGCTCCAGTCCAGTGATATATAAATAGCTGGATAAGATAGTAACCTGCTATCTGAACCCAAATCAATTTTCCTCTGTTGTTTCTTATTGTTTTAGTGTTTATTGTTATTTAGAGTAGTTGACATTCTGGTTACAAACGCAGCATCTGAGTGAAAGACCAGCACAGGCTACAGCAGCAGGACACGCGGCTCACTCTGTGTCAAAATGGATGAGCTTAACATCTCGCCTCCTCACAAGACGAGGCTACACACACACAAGAGAAAAGGAAAACGAGGAAATTCACCCAAAGAACACGGTAACACATTAATCTAACTACTAACCCCACTCCAAGAAGTTTATTTTCATACATTTCAAAGACTGACATGAGACATTAGTTAACTGAAAAGTGTAGGTAGCCTTTCACCTGATACATTTAATACGGTAGAAGACAGAACTAATTTAAAATATTATAATCACATCAGTAAACTTAGAGGCGCAGTATGTCAACATAACAACTTAACAGACAGTGGGGAAAGTGACAGATGGAGACAGACAGGCAGGTGGGAGACACTGTGGAAAATGACAGGTGTAGACTGACTGACATACAGAGTTGAAAGATTGGGTAGATAGATGGGTGGACTGACTGAGAAACTGAACTGGAAATATCCAGTCATGGTTGACATAATGTTTCATTAAGTTTCTTTAAGCGGTTAAATGTTCATATTTTTTCAGTTTTTGAATTGTGAGTTGATCTGTTTTGATGACTTCTAAATAAAATGTATAAAATGCTTTGTATGTGATTTCTTCAACTACATGTTAATGAGTAATGCTTATTTACCACTCTTATGTATGCAAAAACATTCAATAATAATTAACTATGGTTAAGTAATTCTTAAGAGGCTGTTTAGCATTTATAAAGTGTGAGCAAAGGGATAAATATTTACCCTTTAGGTAACACTTTACCATAAGGATCTCCTTAATTTACATTAATTACCTGTTAAGTAAACTATTAACTAATATTACATATTACTTTGCATTAGTTTACATATTATTTAATGCATTAATAAGCACATAATTAATGTTTAATACTGAACCTTACTTGATGCATTATTATGTGTTAACAAATGTTGAATTATGTAATTATTTGTCATTATGTATGCATTACTCAGCATTAATTATGATGGTAGTTAACATGTTAGTAACCCCTTAAATATTTCTCAAGCAATTGTTTACTAATGGTGTAGATTTTTAGTCAATAATTATTAAGTAACAGCTAACTAATGCATGTACTAATCCTTCCCTATATGGTGTACATTACCTGGATCTGCACTAATAAACCATTAATAATATCTTAAGTAATCATTTACTAATACTGATCTGTGTATGCCATCAGGTAGTCTTTACCTGATCTTAAGTAAGGCATTACTTAACATTAGCAGCCTGACTTAAGCCTTAATAAATGCTTCATAAGCATTACTTAACATTGGAAGATGGCGCCGGTGTACGTGGCTGCTCGTCTGTTGCTCTCCCTTTGGTTTAAGTTTTTGCTGATTTTATACTTGGGCTCGCTTCTTTCGGAATCTCTGCTGATGTATGATCGTCAGTTTCTTCTGGAACTTCAGTATAATGCTGGAGTTCCATCAACGGTCTGCTACAGCCATCATACAACTCTCCCCCCGTTGCTATCGGGCATTCCGGCTCACCTGTTCAGGGCGTCGGCCCTCCTCCTGCGGCAGAGACGCTCCCGCAAACGTGGCAAACGCGGTGGTCATCTGGTGAGGCTTAAGACATCCCTGGCTCGCTTCTCCTCGCTTTTCCAACTGGGATCTGGATCATATGCGGTGCCCTAGGGTTCCCTGGATCCTCCTGATGTCTGCCTTGTACCTGTCGCTGGCTTTGTGGGCCAACCCCGCCGCTCCTCTTCTCCTCGACTCCGTCGGCGCGGGGTGAATCCCGGGAATCTGAGGATTTGCCGTGCAGCTGATCATGCTGTGTTAGCCCGCCTGGCTAGGTCGGCTAACCCCGTCACCACACTCCACCTCGGTCTGCTCAACATCCGTTCTCTTACAAACAAGGGGGATCTCATCCAGGATCTCATCTCGGACTGTAAGTTGGATTTTCTCTGTTTAACTGAAACATGGCAACAGCCCAATGACTTTATTCATCTGAACTCATCCGCGCCACCTGAGTTTGTTTACATGTGTAAACCTCGCGGCTCCGGTAGGGGGGGGTGGTCTCGCGATGATTCACCGCCAGCAGTGGAAAGTAAAGCCACTTGAGGCTCTGGCGCTTAATTCATTTGAATACATGGCCTTACAACTCTCTGGTTCATCTCCTATTATTCTATGTATTGTGTACCGACCACCTAAACCCAACAAGGACTTTTTGAATGACTTTGCTGCTCTTCTGGCCCATCTATCCTCACTCTCTCCAAATCTGATAATACTTGGTGACTTCAACATTCATATGGACAAGGACAATAATCCTCTTTCCAGAGACTTTGGTTCCTGTCTAAACAGTTTTGGACTGCACCAATATATAAATTTCTCTACTCACTCCAAAAATCATATTCTGGACTTGGTTTGCTGCTCTGGTGTAATTCCCACAGATTCTATAGCCCATCACATTCCCTTCTCCGATCACAAATTAATCTCCTTTAAAATAAGTGTGTCTCTTTATAAAACCCACCCTCCCCGTTTAATTTCCTTCAGGAAAATTAAGGATATCAATTTTGACAAACTGTCTTCTGCCATAAATAACCTCCCAAACTCCCTGCAATGTTTCCACTCCTGATAATTTAGTTTCTCAATACAATGACAACCTCAAGAACCTTCTAAACATCTTTGCTCCACTGAACCACAGATGTGTCTCCTTCTCCCGCTCTGCTCCATGGTTCACTCCCACCCTGCGCCAACTTAAAGCCGAAGGATGCCGGCTTGAACGCCTTTCCAAGAAAACTGGACTCACCATTCACAAGGACATGTACAATAGCCACATTCTTCTGTATAAGGACTGTATTGCTTCAGCAAAATCCACATACTATTCTGGTTTAATCTGCTCTAATGAAGGAAATTCCAAATCTCTCTTTTCACTGTTCAATAATATCACCAAACCTCCGGACATGTTCCCTCCTCATCTTTACTCAACTGACGTCTGCAGTTCCCTTTTGTCCTTCTTTACCTCAAAAATCTCTAACATCCATCAACAGCTTGCCACTGGAGGAGCTGCTGTCTCCATCACAGACCCTCTACCTCCATTTCTTTCTATCCCACACCCGTTCTCAGATTTCACTCTTCCATCCCCATCTGATATTTCTGAACTGATTCAGAAATCCAAACCTTCCACCTGCCTGCTCGACCCTCTCCCTACAGTCCTAGTCAAAGCTTGTCTCCCTTCATTGGTTCCTCACTCACTGCCGTCATTCATTCCTCCCTCACCACCGGATATGTTCCACTAGCCTTCAAGACTGCTGCTGTCACTCCAATCATCAAAAAACCTGGTGCTGATCCATCTGACTTCAATAACCTTCGTCCCATTTCTAATCTTCCCTTTCTCTCCAAAATTCTGGAAAAGGTTGTCGCCTCTCAGCTCCACAAACCCCTCACTAACAATAACCTTTACGAACAATTCCAGTCTGGCTTCCGTCCTTTTCACAGCACAGAATCTGCTCTGCTAAAAATCACCAACGACCTGCTGATGGCGGCTGACTCCGGTCTTCTCACAATCCTCATCCTCTTAGATCTCAGTGCAGCATTTGACACCATCTCACACAACATCCTCCTCAATAGACTGGCAACCCTTGGTGTTTCTCATACTCCTCTCACTTGGTTCTCCTCCTATCTCTCTAACCGCACACAGTTTATTCAACTCAAGACCCACACTTCAGAGTCACTCCCTGTCTCGGCCGGTGTACCCCAGGGATCAGTCCTGGGCCCCCTTCTGTTCATCACATATCTTCTCCCCCTTGGCTACATTTTCCGTAAACATAATATCAACTTCCACTCCTACGCAGACGACACCCAGCTCTACATCTCCTCCAAACCGCACTCCTCTCTTCCTCCTTCCTCTCTCTCCGACTGCCTCCAGGAAATTAAAGCATGGTTCTCCTCCAATTTTCTCAAACTCAACAGCAGTAAAAAGGAAGTTCTACTTGTTGGCACGCCCTCCACTCTAACCAAGTCTCACAGTTTCTCCATCAACATTGACAGTTCTACCATTTTCCCCTCCCCTCAGGTCAAGAGTCTCGGCGTCATTCTCGACAGCACCCTATCATTTCAAGCCCACATCAATAGCATTACTCGGTCTTCCTACTTCCACCTTCGTAATATCAATCGTCTACGCTCTTCACTCACTCCACATGCTGCTGCAATCCTTATCCATAGTCTTGTCACATCCCGCATCGACTACTGTAACTCACTCCTCTTCGGTCTTCCCAATAAATCACTTCAGAAACTGCAGCTTCTCCAGAACTCTGCTGCTCGTATCCTGACTCGCACCTCTTCCTTTCAACATATTTCCCCTGTCCTTCAACAACTCCACTGGCTCCCAGTAAAATACAGAATTAACTATAAGTTAATGGTCCTCACTTTCAAAGGTATTCACCATCTGGCCCCTCCTTATCTGTCTGATCTCCTCCATATTGCCACTCCCTCCCGTGCTCTCAGGTCATCCTCCTCCATTCACCTTGCTGTTCCCTCTGCCCGTCTCTCTACCATGGGGAGCAGAGCCTTCAGTTGCTCTGCTCCCCAGCTCTGGAACTCACTTCCATCCGAGATTAGGAACATCAACTCCCTTCCATCATTCACGTCTGCACTCAAAACCCACCTGTTTAAACTGGCATACTCCCTATAACCCATGTATACTGACTGTTTTGTGTAATTTTTATATCAATGTCCGTTATCTCTTTTAACTCTTATGTAATTTATGTTTTTACTGTCTTTTTATTTATTTTTTATTTTTGTGTACGGTGACCTTGGGTGTTTGAAAGGCGCCAAGAAATAAAATGCATTATTATTATTATTATTATTAGCAGCCTGACTTAAGCCTTAATAAATGCTTCATAAGCATCACTTAACCATAGTTAATCATTACTGAATGCCTTTTTAGACCTTTATTGTAAAATGTAAACACCTACCCCCTCGGAAATGCATAAAAGACATAAAATAAGCATTACTTAGCCATTATTAGTTAACTAGTAGTTGAAGAAATCACATAAAAAGCATTTTATACATTTTATTTAGAAGTCATCAAAACATACACATCTACCCACAACTCAAGAATGTAAAAATTAAGAACAATCAACTTCTTATAGAACATGAAACAGTTTGTCAAACATACCTGGATATTTCTCAGTCAGTCGTCCCATCTGTCTACCCAGTCTGTCAACTCTGTATATCAGTCAGTCTACCCCTGTCAGTTTCCACACTGTGTCCCACCTGTCTGTCTCTTCCTGTCACTCTCCCCAATGTCTGTTAATACTCTCTGTTAGGCTATCCCCATCAATCTCCCCACTCTCTGTAAGTCTACCAGTGTTTCAGTCTCATGTCATATAGTAGGCTGCCTAGAGGACCATGTTGGTGCTTTTCTCCAAGCCACGCATGCCATTCGATGACAGAAAGATGGTCTATATGATTGTAATATGACTGAACAGCATTTAAAACAGTTTAAACAACTCTTTCCTGAAAATAATGTCATATCTGAGCAACATTACTTGCTACATATTCCTGTTCAAATTCTTAATCTGGGTCCTTTGATAAGAAAAATGTGCATGAGATTTGAATCAAAGCACTGTTTTTTTTAAACAGTGGTCATCTAAATTGAATTTCAAAAATGTCTGCAAGTCGCTCGTGAACCATAATCAGCTGTTTGAATGCTGCCAAAATGAAATGGCTGCTGAGCATCCAGTTTTTGAACATGAAAAAGAATTGGGTCCTGTCTCCGAGATTACAAATATGGAATATATTACAGCAAAGATAAGAGATTTTTGGAGTGAAGGTAAAGTAGCTTTTTCTCAATGGGAACAAGTACATAAGTGAAAGATCTTTAATTATCACACATGCAAATGGTACAGTTCCTATCTTTGGTCTAAAAAACATTTATATGATAGACTGTTCATTATACTGTTTTGAATACCAGCTTTATGAGACTATGGGTTGGAATAAAGATCTCTTAGCATATGAAATTGCAGTGTCTAATCTTGCCCAAGCAACAGAGTTCATAGATGCTGAAAAGCTAGTTAATCATACATCATATTATCCAGTCAATTTCAAAAGCAGTGTGTATGTTCTGACTAAATATAAAATTATTGATGTCATTGCGCTTAATACTTAAAATGATAATAATAGAAGAGTTGGTGTATTAATCATTTACCTGTGATTTTTTATTATCTGTGTTGTGGAAATGAATTAATACTACATGTGATCATATGCTGCAATTTTGTTGTAAATAAATGTTAATGTTTACACAAACTATTCTCAAGTCTGAATTGATCCTGTGAGGTCTTGAAACAAGTTTTGATAACTAAAATCGGGTGTGAGACTATAGTGTGATCTCAAACAGTGTCTCAGTAATATAATTTATCCTAATATGTGTGTAAAATAACCAATTTTAAGATTCAGTAACTAAGTAAGAAATAAAAGACATATACTCTCAAAACTTGATTAATAATCTGACACATTTTGCGAGGGTGATGGGGTCCACCACATCAGGAGGAGGGGGATCAGTGGGAGGGCTCCTCTCCTTCGTCAGGGCAGCTATGTTGTGTAACACAACACATGCAGATATTATTCTGCATGCCCTGGTAGGGGCCACCCTGAGTCCTTTGAGGCAGTGGAAACGGGCTTTCAGGAGTCCAAATGTCATCTCTATCCTGACCCTGGTTTTTGCAAGAGCCATATTGAATCTTGTTTGTGGCCCTGCACCAGGGTCAGGATGTCCTCTGCCAGGCCTTGCAAAATGAATGATTTTACAAGTTGAAGTTTAACATGGTAGCTAAAATTAGAAACGGTAAAAACTCTGAAGAGGTTAGTCGTGCAACTCTGCCAAACCTGATGTGGACCCCTGCTACACAGATAGTTACGCGGAGGTACTCCCTTTTAATTGGTCAGGTTGGATCACGTGTTGCCAGATATCTGGATCTTCTCACTGAATTTGTGTGGTAACCACCGTTTTTAAAAACAATAACCAGTGGACCAAGTTGATGAGAAGCTGATTGAATTATTTATTTGTTTTCTTCCACAAGCTAATAAAGACACTGAACCATTCTGGGCGCCATTGTTGTTTTATAAACAGAAAACACCTAGCGAACTGAAGTAAACCATCGAAAAAACTCTGACCTGGTGAGTTTCCCAGCCGATAACACAGTCCATGTGGCCTTATCGCATAATATCACCAATATCCATCAAGTTCATGAACTCATTGCCAAATTCTTTATCTTGATACTGAAGACCGAAACTTTGTTCAAGTCCAAAGGCCTCTTTAATTTTAAGACCCAGCTCTTCAGCTGATGCAGGCCAGCCCAGTGGTAAAGACAACTTCCTGGCATTATCTTCACCTAAGACAATTTGTATTGTGATGGGCGCTGTCATCTTGCCTTTCTGAAATTGGAAACAAGTTCTCAGTACAAAACAAACAAATATGTACAGTAGCCATTAACATGTTATGTAAACACAAATTTACACAGGCAGAATTAAATTCAAAATTAAAAAATGAATAATTCTGCTCTAAACCAGGGTCTAATCATCGAAATGATCAACAATTGAGAAAATATTTTCGTTACAATCATTTTGATTTTACCTGCAAGTGAATGTATCTCTTCAGTGTGACCAGACGGAGACCTCCAACCAAATATGCTGCTAGTGGGTACTCATCTTACAACTCCCCATGCTTAATAAGGTCAAGCTCTTTCATAAGTGAATGGGTCAATTTGTATGCTCTGAAGTGTTCTCTATACCAGGATGAAATCTTTTGCACTACAAAATGTACTTTATCCTGAATTATGGAAATCTGCAATATTACTCCTTGTAGTTAGTTAGAAGTTGGGTCCTTTTCGTTCGAGTGTGCCTTTGTTATGCCTCTCCGAGTATTCAATGAGTGACAAGAGTAAGTACTGTTTGTTTATAGATGTGTTGCAGTTGTTTATACCTGTGCTGCAGTGTATACGTGCGTCACGGCAAACACGTGATGCACTCGCCTTCCCTGTATTTTCTAGTTTCCCTACAAAGACAACAGCTATATGTTTGTTATTTCCTAAGTAAGTTATTTTCTGTTTGTGTTCAAGTGAACGGGGTGTGACAGACAGAGCCGCTGCAGGAGAAGCAGTTAATTGCTCCGCAAGGGGAGGGGGGAGCGGGGGAAGTGAGTATGCTGTGGGAGAGCGCTATGCTGGGAGAGATGTACGTTAACCAGTAGAGGGTGCTGTTGCACTGTGTAATTTAATTTACTGCCAAATGGTTAGATGTTGACTGCTGGGATTATTATTGATGTCCTGTATGCCGAATTAGTATATTTGTTCAAGTGAGTTTATTCCAAACAACTGATGGAGCAATATTTTGTTCATTATTGTTCACAGAAACTGTTACAACACTAACTTGTCATAATAAAGTGCCCGGCCACTGAAGCCTGTGGAAAGCCGATCCCTGACCTCTTTGTCATTAGTCCATATGTCCTGACCGACATAGCATCTTGTTTCCTGCTACCCCTACATCTGAATTAGCGCCCAGTCCTCCCCTCCTAAACAACAAGTCACATTTTTTGCAGTGTGAACATAGAAATACTAGAATAGAAATACTTTATTAATCCCTTTAGAGAGCCCTCAGGGAAATTTGAGACATGAACATGGAACATGGAACATGAGTCTCACTTGGCAATTTTTGCTTGATAGCATCTCTTATTCCATCTTTAAGCAACTCCACTGGTAATAATGAACCTTTCTATTCTATTCTATTCTATTCTATTCTATTCTATTCTACAGTCATTTAGCAGTCGCTTTTATCCAAAGTGACTTACATTTGAGAGTAAGAGAAACAAAGCAAGAATTTAAACAGGATGGGACATAATAATTAAGTGATAGTCAGACTGCTTTGAGTCCGGTTGGACCGAGGTGCTGTCATGTAGTGCTAGAGGCAGTGCATATACTGTTTGTTTTTTTTTTGTTTTTTTTTATGTTTGTTGTAGTTTTCTTGTAAGTCATTTTGTTTAAATACAACATCACTATTTCATCACAGAATATCATCTTGGGCATAAGTGCACACAGCTTATTCAGTACTTAGTTGAGCCAAAGAGCTGGACAAATCTTTCTAACTCATTCTGTTGAGTCAAAGAGTTAAGTATGGAAATGCTCCTTAAACAGCAAACAGAGTCTTTAGCTTGCTTTTTAAAGTGGATAAGGACTCTGCGAATCGAACGGACTTTGGTAGATCATTCAACCACCGGGGGACAACAGAGGAGAAGAGTCTAGCTACTGATTTTGCACCACGTTGTGGTGGGGCAAGGCAAGGCAAAATTATTTGTATAGCACATTTCATGTACAAGACAATTCAAAGTGCTTTACATAAAACATTTCAGCAGAGTGTGGAAAGCAATAATAAAGAAAAAAAAGATTAAAAAGATTAAAAGAAATGCAATTAATGAAATCCATCCATCCATCCATCCATTCTCTTCCGCTTATCCGGAATCGGGTCGCGGGGGCAGCTGCCTAAGAAGGGAAACCCAGACTTCCCTCTCCCCGGCCACATTCACCAGCTCATCCGAAGGGATCCCGAGGCGTTCCCAGGCCAGCCGAGAGATGTAGTCTGTCCAGCGTGTCCTGGGTCTGCCCCGGGGCCTCCTTCCAGTGGGCCGTGCCCGGAACACCTCACCAGGGAGGGGTCCAGGAGGCATCCTAACCAGATGCCCGAGCCACCTCATCTGGCTCCTCTCGATGTGGAGGAGAAGCGGCTCTACTCTGAGCCCCTCCCGGATCACCGAGCTTCTCACCCTATCTCTAAGGGAGAGCCCGGCCACCCTGCGGAGGAAACTCATTTCGGCCGCTTGTATTCGAGATCTCGTTCTTTCGGTCATTACCCACAGCTCATGACCATAGGTGAGGGTAGGAACGTAGATCGACCGGTAAATCGAGAGCTTTGCCTTTTGGCTCAGCTCTCTCTTCACCACGACAGACCGATGCAGAGCCCGCATCACTGCGGACGCCGCACCGATCCGCCTGTCAATCTCTCGCTCCATCCTTCCCTCACTCGTGAACAAGACCCCGAGATATGTAAACTCCTCCATCTGGGGCAGGACCCCATCGCAGACCCGGAGAGAGCACTCCACCCTTTTCCGGCTGAGGACCATGGTCTCGGATTTGGAGGTGCTGATTCTCATCCCAGCCGCTTCACACTCGGCTGCGAATCGCTCCAGTGCGAGCTGAAGATCACGTCCCAATGAAGCCAACAGAACCACGTCATCCGCAAAGAGCAGAGACCCAATCCTGAGGCCACCGAACCGGATCCCCTCCACACCTCGGCTGCACCTAGAAATTCTGTCCATAAAAGTTATGAACAGAATCGGTGACAAAGGACAGCCTTGGCGGAGTCCAACCCGCACTGGAAACGATTCTGATTTACTGCCGGCAATGCGGACCAAGCTCTGACACCGGTCGTACAGGGACTGGACAGCTCTTACAAGCGAGTCCGGCACTCCATACTCCCGGAGTACCCCCCACAGGAGTCCCCGGGGAACACGGTCAAATGCCTTCTCCAAATCCACAAAACACATGTAGATTGGTTGGGCAAACTCCCATGCCCCCTCAAAGACCCCAAAGAGGGTGTAGAGCTGGTCCACTGTTCCACGACCGGGACGAAAACCACACTGCTCCTCCTCAATTCGAGGTTCGACAATCTGACGGACCCTCCTCTGCAGCACCCCTGAATAGACCTTACCGGGGAGGCTGAGGAGTGTGATCCCCCTGTAGTTGGAGCACACCCTCCGGTCCCCCTTTTTGAAGAGGGGGACCACCACCCCAGTCTGCCAGTCCAGGGGGACTGTCCCCGATGTCCACGCGATGCTGCAGAGGCGTGTCAACCAAGACAGCCCTACGGCATCCAGAGCCTTAAGGAACTCTGGGCGGACCTCATCCACCCCCGGGGCCTTGCCACCAAGGAGATTTTTAACCACCTCAGCGACCTCAGCCCCAGAGATAGGCGAGCCAGCACCAGCTACCCCAGACTCTGCTTCCTCATCAGAAGACGTGTTGGTGGGATTGAGGAGGTCTTCGAAGTATTCCCTCCACCGCCTCACAACGTCTCGAGTCAGCAGCCCCCCATCCCCACTGTACACAGTGTTGACGGAGCACTGCTTTCCCCTCCTGAGCCGCCGGATGGTGGACCAGAATCTCCTCGAAGCCGTCCGAAAGTCATTCTCCATGGCCTCTCCAAACTCCTCCCACGCCCGAGCTTTTGCCTTAGCGACCGCCGAAGCCGCGCTCCGCTTAGCCCGCCGATACCCATCAGCTGCCTCTGGGGTCCCACAGGCCAAAAAGGCCCGATAGGACTCCTTCTTCAGCTTGACGGCATCCCTTACTGCCGGTGTCCACCAACGAGTTTGGGGGTTACCGCCACGACAGGCACCGACGACCTTATGGCCACAGCTGCGGCTGGCCGCCTTTTGCAGCCGAGGATCAGACCCCCAGGGTCCCCGCCTCTGGCAGCTGCCCAGCTCACAATGCACCCGACCCCTATGGCCCCTCCCGTAGGTGGTGAGCCCATGGGAGGAGAGGCCCATGTCTCCCTTTCGGGCTGAGCCCGACCGGGCCCCATGGGCAAAGGCCCGGCCACCAGGCGCTAGCCTCCGTGCCCCACCTCCAGGCCTGGCTCCAGAAATAAAAACAGATAAAATGCAAGAAACAAAATTTCAGTGTGGGGAAAGACAATATTAAAACATGATTCCAACTTAAAAGAACCAGATGTAGATTATGACTTCTAAATAAAAACTAGTTCCATGCAGCAGAGAACAGGTGGGTTTTTAACCTGAAACTGAGTGTTTCAGCTGATCTGAGGCTTTCTGGGAGTTTGTTCCAGACATGTGGAGCATAGAAGCTGAATGAAGCTTCTCCATGTCTGGTTCTGACTCTGGGAACTGATAAGAAACTGGAACCAGATGACCTGAGGGTTCTGGTAGGTTCATACTGGGTCAAGAGGTCACTGATGTATTTTGGTTCTAAACCATTCAGAGCTTTATAGACCAGCAGCAGAACTTTAAAATCTATTCTCTGACGAACAGGCAGCCAGTGTAAAGACCTCAGAGCTGGACTGATGTGGTCCACTCTCTTGATCTTAGTAAGGACTCAAGCAGCAGAGTTCTGAATAAGCTGCAGGTGTCTAATTGATTTTTTAGGTAGAACCTGTAAAAACACTGTTACAATAATCAAGCCAACTAAAGATGAAAGCATGGACTAGTTTTTCCAGGTCCTACTGAGACATCAGATCTTTTACCCTTGATATATTCTTAAGGTGATAGTAGGCTGACTTTGTAATTCCCTTAATGGGTTTTTCAAAGTTAAGTTAAGTCCATCAGCACACCCAGATTTCTGGCCTGGTTGGTGGTTTTTAGGTGTATAGACTGAAGCTCTGTGGTGCCCTTTAATTGTGTCTCTTTCGCACCAAAGATCATCACCTCACTTTTGTTTTTGTTTAACTGAAGAAAGTTTAGACACATCCAGTCAATAATCTCCTCAATGCATTTACCAAGAGCCTGTACGGGGCCTCCATCTCCTGTTGACATTGCAATATATATCTGTGTGTCATCTGCATAGCTATGGTAACTAGTGTTGTTTTTCTTTATGACCTGTGCCTGTGGGAGCATGTAGATGTTAAACAGAAGATGCCCCAGGATGGAACCTTGGGGAACTCCACATGTAATTCTTGTCTGATCAGATGTAAAATTACCTATTGACACAAAGTACTTTCTATTCTCTAAATAAGATTTAAACCAGTGTAGTGCAGTACCAGAGAGGCCCACCCAGTTCTCCAGTCGTTTAAGTAATATATCGTGGTCAACTGTATCAAATGCAGCACTGAGGTCCAGTAAGACTAAGACTGACATTTTTCCATCGTCTATGTTCAAACATATGTCATTAATGACTTTGGTCAGAGCAGTCTCAGTGCTGTGGTGCTGTCTAAAACCTGACTGGAAGACATCATAGCAGTTGTTTTGTGTTAAAAAGTTGTTTGGTTGATGAAAAACGGCTTTTTCAATTATCTTACTTAGAAAAGGAAAATTTGAGATCGGCCTGTAGTGGGAGCACTAGCCGTCTTTTGCTGGCAGAGCATAACTGTCAAGAGGTAGTACAGCTCTGGATTAAGGAGTGAAGGTACACAGGAGCCGTTTGGGTTAATGTTTTGTAAGCCAGAAGCAGAGCTTTGAATTGATGCGTGCTGCAATTGGAAGCCAGTGAAGAGCGATTAGCAGCAAAGTGACATGAGCTCTTTTGGGCTGGTTAAAAACCAGATGTGCTGCTGCATTCTGGATCATCTGCAGAGGTTTAACTGAGCATGCAGGCAGGCCAGCCAGTAAGGAGTTGCAGTAGTCAATGCGTGAAATGACCAGAGCCTGGACCAGGAGCTGTGCCATGTCTTCAGTCAGGTAGGGTCTGATCCCCATGATGTTGTAGAGAGCAAATCAGCAAGATCGAGCAACCGAGGTAACATTGTCCTTAAAGGTCAGCTGGTTGTCTACCATGACACCTGGTAGAAGGTGTAGGCACAAGCATGATAAAGTCAAACTGCATTATCTGTGACGGTAAGGAAGGATTGGCTGGAAAGACAATAAGCTCAGTCTTGGACAGATTTAGCTGAAGGTGGCGATCCTTCATCCATGCGGAGATATCAGCAATGCATGCTGATATTTGCATTGAGATGGCTGTGTCGTCAGGTGAGAAAGAAAGGAAACGCTGAGTGTCATCTGCATAGCAGTAGTAGGCGAAACCATTAGAGTTTATGACTGCAGCCAGTGAGGAGGTGTATAGTGAAAAGAGAAGAGGGCCAAGCACCGAGCCCTGAGGCTCCCCTGTTGTGAACCCATTTGATGTGGACATTCCCCCTTGCCATGATACTTTGAAGGATCTTCCTGTGAGGTAGGACATAAACCACGAGAGGACAGATCCTGAGATGCCAAGCTCCCAGAGTGTGGAGAACAGTATATGATGGTTGACCGTGCCAAAGGCAGCAGACAGGTCCAGCAGTATAAGGATTGAGGATTGACCAGCAGATCTGGCAAGCCGTAGGGAATCAGTAACTGACAGGAGAGCAATTTCAGTAGAGTGGCCTTGCCTATAGCCAGATTGATATGGATTAAACAGGTTGTTGTCTTGGAGGAACTGTGAGACCTGACTGAAGACGGCATGCTCTAGTAGTTAAGACATGAATGGAAGTAATGAGACCAGCCGGTAGTTTTCAACCTGGGCTGGGTTGAGTGATGGTTTCTTCAGCAGCAGGGTGACCTGAGTTTGCTTGAAGGCAGAGGGAGAGACACTGGATTTAAGAGAGGAGTTGATAATATGGGTTACTGCTTTTTTTATTGTAGGTAAAATGGTCTGCAGGATGTCAGAAGGAACAGGATCAAGAGGACAGGTTGTGGGTTTTGAGTTGACAAGAAGTTTAGAGACTTTGTCCTCATTTAGAGAGCGGAAGGAGCAGAGTGAGGCACCAGTAGCTTGTTTGGTTAGGCTGAGTTGGTCAGGCTCAGTGAATTGGTTACTGATGGTAGCGACCTTTTCAGTGAAGTAGGAAGCAAACATTTCTGCAGTCAGCACAGTGGGAGGCTGAGCAGGTGGTGGAGATAGAAGAGAGTTAAACACCATGAACAGTTGTCATATGTTGGGTCCATTGCGGATCTTGTTCTGATAAAAGGCTCTTTTGGCTGCCTTTAGGCTGGATGTGAAAGTTTCAAGATTTTACTGGTACTCAGACAAGTCCGTGTGCTCTTTTGATTTGCGCCACTTTCTTTCTGCAGCCCTGAGTCCAGCTCTGTGCTCCCTTAGAACCTCTGTGAGCCATGGACTGGGACGATTTTGTCTAACTGGTTTTGGCACCAGGGGACAGAATTTGTCCAGAGAGGAGGCGAGAGAGGAGCAGAGTGTTTCTGTAGCCTCATTAACAGACAGTAAGGAGAAGTCTGAGGGGTTAGGGAGGGTAGAGTAAACCTCATCAGACAGCTGTGTAGGTCTGAGGGATCTCAAGTTTCTGCGCTAGGACACCATTTTTAGAGCTGCTTGAGTGACATGAGGAAGGAAGACAGAGAATTTAACCAGGAAGTGGTCTGAGAGGTGCAGTGGGGTGACAGAGAGGTTGGCTGTGGAGCACTTTCTTGTCAGTGCCAAGTCAAGAGTATTGCCAGCTTTGTGTGTTGGAGGAGTCTGTACCAGTTTGAGATTGAAAGAGTAGATGAGAGCCAGAAAGTCATTTGCCTGTGGTTTGTCAATGTGAATGTTCATGTCTCCCATGACAATTAGTGGTGTGCCAACATCAGGAATGTCAGAGAGATTCATGTCCATTTCAGAGACAAACTCATTTGTCACGGAGGGCGGTAAATGACCAGAATGTATGTAGTGAAAACTGCTTTATAAAAAAAAGTTTGATTTGATTTGATTTGATTTGAATTGGGGTTCCCATGGATCTAACTGGTGAATGATCCAGCCTTACCATTCTAGTTTAGCTAAAAACAAAACCACACACACACACAGTGGAGGAAAAAAAAATGTGACATACCTTTCAGTGTGGCAATTATTTCATCAAGCTTTTCCATAGCCAGCTTTACTTTTTCACTCACTGTGCCAAGTAATCACATCCACTCTTAAACCACGAAAGCAGCGCAGATTTTGCAGTCCAACCATCATCACTTTGGCATGCAGTTTGTGGGGTTATACAATCTCCAGGAGTGTAGTGGATATATGGATCGTCATAATAGATTTACCTCACATTTGACTTCATGTATATTCAAATAAATTTTTTAAATAAAACATGTTCAGTGATTACTGATGTGTGGGTACTCTTACTTTGAATCCAGTTTTACCAGTAAATCCAATATAACCAGTTAATACAGCGAAACCAGTAAATGCAGTGAAACCAGTGACCCCAGTAAAATCACTGAATCCAGTGTTAACAGTGAATTCAGTGAATCCAATAAAACCACTGAATCCAGTGTAACAGGTAAATCCAGTAAACCAATTGTTACCAGTGAATCCAGGTTTAGCTATGAATCCATTGTTACCTGTGAATCAAGTTAAACCAATGAATCCAGTAAAACCAGTGTTAACACTGAATCAGGTTTAGCCAGTTAATCCAATTAATTAAGTGAATCCAATAAAACCAGTTAATCCAGGGAAACCAGTTATTCCAGTAAAACCAGTTATTCCAGCGAATCCAGTTAACCAGGTGAAACCAGCTATTCCAGTTAATCCAGCGAGTCCAGTTAATCCAGTGAAACCAGTTATTCCAGTGAAACCAGTTATTCCAGTAAAATCAGCTAATCCAGTTAAACCGGGTATTCCAGTAAAATCGGTTATTCCAGTAGAATCGGTTAATCCAGTGAAACCAGTTATTCCAGTGAAACCAGTTTATCCAGTGAAACCAGTTATTCCAGTGAAACCAGTGATTCCAGCGAATCCAGTTAATCCAGTGAAATCAGTTATTCCAGTGAAACCAGTTATTCCAATGAAATCAGTTACTCCAGTTAAACCGGCTATTCCAGTAAAATCGGTTATTCCAGTAGAATCGGTTAATCCAGTGAAACAAGTTATTCCAGTAGAATCAGTTAATCCAGTGAAACCTGTTATTCCAGTAGAATCAGTTAATCCAGTGAAACCAGTTATTCCAGTAAAATCAGTTAATCCCGTTAAACCGGTTATTCCAGTAAAATCAGTTATTCCAGTAAAATCGGTTATTCCAGTAGAATCAGTTTATCCAGTGAAACCAGTTATTCCAGTAGAATCAGTGAAACCAGTGATACCAGTTATTCCAGTGAAATCAGTTAATCCAGTGAATCTAGTGAATCCAGTGAAACCAGTTAATCCAGTGAAACCAGTTAATCCAGTGAAACCAGTTATTCCAGTGAAACCAGCGAGCACATTTAGTCCAGTGAAACCAGTTATTCCAGTAGAATCAGTTAATCCAGTGAAACCAGTTATTCCAGTTAATCCAGTGAAAGCATTTAATCCAATGAAACCTGTCATTCTAGTCAATGCAGTGAATCCAGTGAAACCAGTTAATCCAGTGAATCTAGATAAATTGAATTGGAATTTAAGTGAAATTCTCAATTCATTCCATAAGCCTTGTATCCATATAATAAGTTTAATATTATGTAGTCCGACTGTCATTATTGAGAAATATTTCCTGTTTTGTCCTGAAGGGACTTGCGTGATTATTAACAAACTGGTCAGCTAAACCAATCAGCAACATCAGTAAGTTGTGGTAAAACATCCAAAAGAGACTCTGCAATCCAGTCATTTAACGCTGCAGATCACCCCTAAATAAACTTTATTCTGATTCTCAGAAACACATGTCCAAGATTGAACTATGTCATAAACACAAAGATAAATAACCTTTCAAATAATTAATTTTTTTTCCAGTGTTACCAGCAGCTTCATCTGCATCACTGTTAATTAAAACTGCCAAGCCCTTTACACTGATGGTGTTAACATTTACATGCCGGATGCACACAAGAAGAGGTAGTGCACCGAAAAAATATGTTTTTTGAGCTGTAAACAACATAGTATTAAGTAATGGTGATGAAAACCACCTATAGTGTTGATTATATATATATATATATATATATATATGTATCATACGAAGAAAAAGAAGGGGCTGCAGAGCTGGAAGAAAGCTCCAGGAGAGGAAACGGAGGTACAGGCCATATTTACCCTCTGTGATTATGGGAAACATTCGTTCCCTCTCCAACAAGACCAACGAGCTCACGGCACTGACCCGGCTACAGCGGGAGTTCAGGGAATGTAGCCTCATGTGTTTAACGGAGACGTGGCTGAATGAATTTATTCCGGATTCTGTGGTTTCCCTGGATGGATTTAAACTTTCACGCGTAGATAGGAGTGCGGCAGAGAGTGGTAAGAGGAAAGGCGGGGGACTCGAGGTGTATGTCAACGAGAGATGGTGCAACCCGGCGCACGTCTGTATAAAGGAACAACTCTGCAACAGGGACATTGAGTTACTCGCTGTGGGCATGCGGCCGTATTACCTCCCGAGGGAGTTTTCACACGTTATACTGTTTAATGTGTACATCCCTCCGTCGGCCGTTGCAGCAGGTGCCTGTGAGCTGCTCCACAGCGCAGTGACTCGGATGCAGACTCACCACCCGCAGTCCCTCCTGCTCATCAGCGGAGATTTCAATCACACCTCGCTCTCTGCCACTCTCCCTACTTTCGTCCAGTACGTGAAATGCCACACCAGGGAGAACAAGATGCTGGACCTACTGTATGCTAATGTGAAGGACGCATACACCTCCGCCCCCCCTCCCCCTGCTTGGACGCTCTGATCACAACCTCATACATCTGCTCCCTGAATACACACCCAGGGTGAGAAGACAGACAGCTGGCACAGAAGAAGTCTGTGAAAGTGTGGACCGATGAGGCCAATGAGAGACTGTTTCCAAACCACATCTTCACTTTCACCTACCCCCCATCTCCACTCCACACCAATGGACTCCACCACCAGCCCCCCACTGCCCTCCACCTCCCCCCTCTCCCTTACATCGGCCCAGGTGAGGAGAGAACTGAGGCGGCTGAAGAACAGGAAAGCTGCAGGACCAGATGGCATCAGGACCTGTGCAGACCAGCTCTGTGAGGTGCTCAGGTACATCTTTAACCTGAACCTCAGCCTGGAGAAGGTCCCTGTCCTGTGGAAGACCTCCTGTGTGGTTCCGGTTCCTAAGATATCAAACGCGAAGGAGCCGAACCATTACAGACCCGTCGCCTTGACCTCCCACCTGATGAAGACCATGGAGAGGCTCATCCTCGGCCACCTCCGCTCCGTGGTGTGCACCGCGATGGACCCGCTGCAGTTTGCCTGCAGGCCAAACATTGGGGTGGATGATGCTGTCATCTACCTACTACACAGGGCGCTGGCTCACCTGGAGACCGCTGGGAGCATCGTGAGAGTCATGTTTTTTGACTTCTCCAGTGCGTTCAACACCATCCAGCCGGCGCTGCTGCGGGGAAGCTGGATGGAGCTGGAGTGGATGGAAAGTTAGCTGCGTGGACCATCGACTACCTCACCAACCGGCCACAGTACGTGCGTCTGCAGAACTGTGTGTCTGAGGTGGTAGTCTGCAGCACGGGGGCCCCTCAGGGAACAGTGCTCTCACCGTTCCTCTTCACCCTCTAGACTTCACCTACAACACCAGCAGCTGTCATCTCCAGAAGTTCTCTGACGACTCAGCCATTGTGGGCTGTGTGTCTGAGGGGAACGAGCTGGAGTATTGGTCAGTCATCATGGACTTTGTGGACTGGTGTGAGCACAACCACCTGTGCTTAAACACCAGTAAGACCAAGGAGATGGTGATTGACTTCCGGAGAAGGACACTACCTCACACTCCGGTGAACATCCAGGGGAAGGACATTGACCTGATGGACAAGTACCTAGGTGTTCACCTCAACAGTAAACTGGACTGGTCACACCACACAGACAAGAAGGGCCACCTCCTGAGGTCCTTTGGAGTATGCAGGCCTCTGCTAAGGACATTTTATGACTCTGTGGTAGCCTCTGCTGTCCTCTACACCATTGTCTGCTGGGGAGCGAGCAGCACTGACCGGGACAGGAAGAGACTGAGCAAGATGGTCAGGAGGGCCAGCTCTGTCCAGGGCTGCCCGCTGGACTCTGTGGAAGAGGTGGGTGAGAGGAGGATGTTGGCCAAGCTCACATCCATCATGGACAACACCTCACACCCGCTGCACCAGACTGTGGAGGGGCTGAGCAGCTCCTTAAGCAGCAGACTGAGACGCCCTCAGTGTAGGAAGGAGCGCTACCGCAGGTCCTTCATTCCCACTGCTGTCAGACTGTACAACTTATTTGTATAGTCATAATACTGTGCAATATTTATTTATATTTTACTGTGCAATACCCCCATATCAACATCATCATATTCTTCATATCCCACCATCACCATGTAAATATGTATATAGTCTGTGAGGTTGTTTTGTTGCACTGTCAATTATATATATATGTATATATATATATATATATATATATATATATATATATTATTTATAATGCTACATATTTTTTGCTTTTCTTAGACTTCTTTTCTTGTAAATATTTTATATTGCACCTTCTTGTTGTGATGCATGTTCATCTTATTCTGTCTGCTTTCTGCACTTTATTCTGTAACAAGAGCTGCTGTAACGAATGAATTTCTCCACTGTGAGATTAATAAAGTCTAATCTAATCTAATCTACACTGGCCACCCGAAGATCAAGGAGATGAAGTACCAACACCTCCAAGAACTGAAGGAGGTCATTCCCAAAGACTTCCACAGCATTTAGGACAACCTGGCCGACTAGGATGCTACAAACACACACACACACACACACACACACAATTTGACAAAATGAATAACTTTAAAAACGCATGAAATCTTTAATTTAAACAGACGCCATGAATGATAGTAAATTATTTTGAGACGTGAGATGCAGAATTAGAGAACTGCTAGTGTAAAATGGTAGGTTGGAGTGCAGTTTAGTCCATTATTTACCTGACAACAGCAGTTATCATTTATAATAGATTTAGGCCAAATGTATTAAGCAACAGGATAACAGCACAGAAATAGTTAAGAATAAACTGCAACCTGTAAGTTGATGATAACATGATGCGATGAGCACCTGATGCAACTGTCATAATCAGTGACTGCCAAAACCTCCTTTATCCATTTTACATCAGTCTGAAACCTTCTAACTCCATATTAGCTTGATTTGAGTAAATCAAAGTATATTAATAAAGTAATGACACAATCAAATATATGACTATAACATAAAACCCAATACCAAGTTTGATGACATTATGTCCAATTATTACAAAACCATACAGTTTTATTGATTTGTTGAAAAATAACAGTTATGGAGATAGGAGGTTTGCACCCGACAGCAGCGATATGCAGGATAATGATAGTGGTGAAGTCTCTTCTGTAATATTATGGGACGCCTGTAAAGTGGTTCTGAGAGGCAAAATAATTGCTAAATCATCCCTTTTTAAAAATCAAGTGAAGAAAAATTGAATAATTTAGAACATACATTGGTTGAATTAGAGAAAAAACACAAAAATAAAAAAACAAGAGAAAATAACACAAACTAGAGATGAAATAAATCAAGAACTACAAACGTCCATACAGAAAAAAACTATTCTCCTATAAACAGAACTATTATGAAATAGGGCCAATGGTCAACAAAACTTTTAGCTTATAAATTAAGAAAACAACAGTCGGAAAGAGTTATACACAAAATTAGAGACCCAACAAATAAAAAGGTAACTTATAAACTTAAAGAAATACAGGAATGTTTTAAGAAATACCACCAAAAGTTATATGCTTTAAAAGAACAAGAAGAAGAACAACAAGCCAATGCATTATTAAATAAATAATTGTTACCAACGAATGAGAAAAATGAAACACTAGCAAGAACTATATCTGCACAGGAAGTAGAAAAAAACATTAAAAAGATTAAAACTTAACTAATCACCAGAAGCGGACAGATTTAGTGCTGAATGGTACAAAACCTACCTATAACCTATAGGTACCTACATACTTTTAAGAGCATTTAACTGAGTACTGAAAGGGGGACTATCAGGAATTATAAAGATTGAACAAGGATGTAGGCAAGGATGTTCTATGTCTCCATTATTTACCATATTTATTGAACCACTGGCACAGTACCAGTACCAATACCAAAATACACACAGTTGAGAAAAATCATGAGGAAGAAAAATTAGCTCTATTTGCAGATGACATTTTAATTTTTATGGCCAAACCTCATGAATCCTTTCCAGAATTATAAAACCTTGACAGAATATGGTAAACTAACTAATGGGTTACTAATTCAACTACCATAAATCACAAGCGCTGACATTTAAATATACACCTATTAACATTGTCAAAAAGATATTCGATCGATTGTTTATTTGGGAGTGAATATACCAAAAGACATAAGAAATATTGCCAACTTCCAACCATGACCCTTTATTGGCCATAATAAAAACAGATATAGCCAGATGGAGCCTGGTGTCCTACTTGGGACTTGTGCAAAGAGCCAAAGCTACAAAAATGATGCCACTGCCACAATTTCTATATTTATTCCAGACAATACCTGCAGAACCTACCAATACTACTTTTGAAGAAATTGATAAATGAATATCTAGATTTATTTGGCAAGGCAAACGGCCAAGGATTAGATTTAAAACTTTACAACTGGCTAAAAATAAAGGAGACCTTTCGCTCCCTAACTTAAGAAACTACTACAGGGCAGCACAAATAAACCCACTAGACGAAATGTGCAATCCATCTTATATATCAAAATGGAAAGAATGTGCTATGACCAGTATCCCCCAGCAAGTGGTAATTGGTAATATAGAACTAATAAAAGAACTTGGAGAGGTAAACTCATGCTTGGAGACAGTACTTAAAACATGGTCTAAATTAGTCACAGAAAATAAAGAATCCTGTTTATTAATCAGATGGATAGTATATGATCAAGATTTTACTCCAAATAAAATAAGACAGCACCTTTAAGAAATGGGGGAGAAAGGCTTGTAAAAGTACAACAATATTTATCATGAAGGCTGTCTGAGGAGTTTTCAAGACATAAAATAGACTTATGATCTTAATAATACTGACTTCTTTCGTTTCCTACAAATCCGACATTATTTAGTTAATACAAGAAAAGAAGACCCAAACAGGCATTTCATTAGCAATCTAAATATTTTCCTTAAGTCATACCAGTCAAATCCCAATAATAAATTGATATCTAAATTATACTACGAATTGCATCAAGAAGAAACGGGAGAAGGATGGCAACTTCCCGATTCATATCGAGGGCTGGTCTACAACTCAAATCAATTGTTGGAGATACACATCTTCATTGACATGGAGGGAATTTGCGTGGAAGACAGCTGTGCGTTTTTCAAAACACCTGCCCGGGGGGCTCAAACGTGGATAAATCATGCTGTAGGTCATGTGGGGAGAAACAAGCTGGTCATTATCATATTTTTTGGAACTATGCTAAATTGTTTTCTTATTGGGGCAAAATTAAAGTGTTTACAGGATTGTAGGTGCCAATATTTCTTTGGAATTTGAAACTTTGTTTTTGGGCAAACATCCAGGTTGTGTGAATGGGTATTGTAAAATATACATGTTTAATGTTCTTTTAAATGCCAGTAAAAAAAAAAAAAAACAAAAAGAAAAAAAACTCAGGAATGGATGACAATGTACCTACAAAAGATTATTTGATAAATGTGATTCAAGGAATTTTTTTCAGATGGAGAAACTTACATTTGCATTGAGACTGGAACAGGACAGATTTGAAGAATCTTGGAGACCATGGCTGAAGTTCCTAGATTCTAGATCTAAAGACTCACAGTTGTAAATGAAGTGATTCCCACTGTTCCTTGGCTACTCTGTATTGTTGAATTATTTTGATTTTCTTTCTTATTCTTCTTTTTTGGATTTTCTTTCTTATTCTTCTTTATATATATATATATATATAAACCTAACAGAGCTCTTAGATTCAAAGACTCTGGTCAACTAGTCCAAACCAGAGTCCAGACTAAACATGGAGAAGCAGCATTTAGCTGTTATGCTCCAAACAAGTGGAACAAACTGCCAGTGGAGATTAAACTTTCACCAAATGTAGACATTTTTAAATCCAGGTTAAAAACATTTCTTTTGTCATGTGCCTATGCATGAAATCTGCATGTTAACTTTTTTTTTTTTTTACTTATTTTGCTTTTAATCATTTTAATGTAATTTATTATTTCATCGTGATTATTTGTTGATGCCTTTTACTATTTCTAAATATCTGTAATGCCTTTGTTTTATGTAAAGCAGTTTGAATTATCCTGTACATGAAATGTGCTATACAAATAAACGGCCTTGCCTTGCCTAGAAAATGGATGGATGGATGGATGGATGGATGGATGGATGGATGGATGGATGGATGGATGGATGGACGGATCTCTAAACTGTAACCTTCCTCCTCTTTTCTAAACTCTCTAAACTTCCTCAGCACTTGGACGAGTTGATGACGTCTGTCAATATTAACCTCTACCTAAGATGCGTCCCACCATAACTCGCCCCTCGCTCATAGCTACGGAGCAGGACAGGTTCCAACCAGGTCAATAAAACAATGGGAAAAGAGGGGTGGGGATGTTGTTTATATGTTTCTATATCTATTTACCTTTTGTTTTTAAGACAGCACAAGGAAAGGTCATTAATCTTCCCTTTTTTTTTCTTGCTATTATCTATTTTGTTTTTTTCTTCCTTTTGACGTCTCACAGCGGCGCCCCCTCCAGCATGTGGTGCCCACCTATATTGCCTATGCCAAGGGTTGGCTCTGGATCCATGCTTTCATGATGTTTTGACCCTACCATCTGACCCTACCATCAGAATCTGGAGCTGAAATGGGGACTCATCTGACCAGGCAACATTTTTTAATCTTCTATTGTCACTGTTGGTGAGTCTGTGTGAACTGTAGCCTCAGTTTCCTGTTCTTGGCTGACAGGAGTGACAATTCATGTCATCTTCTGCTGCTGTAGCCCATCTGCTTCAAGGCTGGACATGTTATGTGTTCAAAGATGTTACTCTGCATATTTTGGCCGGAAGCAGTGGTTATTTGACTTTCTGTTGCCTTTCTATAACTCCAACCAATTTCCTCTTTTTCAGACCACTCTTTCTAAACCCTCGAGATGGTTGTGTGTGAAAATCCCAGTAGATCCACAGTTATTGAAATACTCAGACCAAAAACCATGCCACAAACAAAGTCACTTAAATCCCTTTTCTTCCTCATTCTGATGCTGTTTGAACTTCAGCAAGTCGTCTTTACCACGTCTATGTGACTAAATGCGTTCAGTTGCTGCTGTGACTGGCTGATTAGACATATGTGTTAACAGGAAGTTGAACAGATGGACCTCATAAAGTGGCCAGTGGTCATATTGTTCTCTATTGTTATATAATTAAATCTATTTTAAAATCTTTGTGGTGTAGTTAAGATAAATGCTTTCAGCTAAACATGGCCACGTTATTTTAGTAAACTACATTTTGTAAGTAATTTTAGAAATTCAGTATGTAATATTAATATGTGGATAATCATTTATAACATTTAACAATCCAATGAAAGAGTTTATACATAGTTATTTTGAACTCAGTTTAAAGGAATCAGTATTTAAACTGAACTAGTGTTTATTTACCACTTCCCTAAAGAGAGTAAAATTAACACAATTTGTTGTAGACCCACATATACACATTAAAAGTGGTTAAATCAATTCTGACAGAGTAAGGGACTGAACTCTGTCCCCTTCACTCTCTGCTCTGTTCATTACATATCTTTTCCACACTGACATGTAGAGACCAACGGACTGTTGAGAGTGTTTAGTTATTAGTTATAAATTTCTAGATGCTAGCCAACTACAATTTATTCAATTATTATTATTTATAACATAGTTTCTTATAAGGAAACCTGCATAGAACAGATTGTATCGAATCTTATCTTCCATTCAATCCCCCATCCTGAGCATGCACAAGTAGACTGTGGAGAGAAAAAACTCCTAATTTAAAGGAGGAAAAAAAACTTCAGCAGAACCAGACTCAGGAAGGGCGGCCATCTGCCTTGACCTGACAGGAAAGAGGGTCAACAAGCACAAAGTCAACAGCCAATAACACGGACCACACAGTGCTGGACAAACCAGTCTGACGCCGCTCTGCGTGACTGCTTCTCCACAACAAACTGGGACATTTTCCGAGATGCTGCTTGTGCCAACATTGAGTACACAGAGCACGTAACGGGATACATTAACTAATCTATTGACACGGTTGTACCGTGAGTTACCATTTTGATTTAAACCAACCAGAAGCCATTAGTTAACGGAACAGTCAGCTTGGCGCTCAGAGCATGAGCAATAGCTTTCCACTCTGGTAACCTCAGTAAGTACACAAAAGCATGGTATTATTTGAGGAAATGATCAAAACTGCTACAAGTCAATATAAGGATATAACTCAGTCTTGTTACAGAGGCTTGAACACCAAGGACATGTGGAAAAGGGCTCAGAAACATCGAGGAGTATAAGGGAAAAACATAAGGTTTGAGGAGGTGTCAAGTTGAACTCGTTCTATGCACGTTTTGAGAGAAACAGCGAGCTGGTAGTGCTTCTGGATCAGAATGACTGTCCTTTCCAGCTGACTTGGACAGATGTTCTTAAATAATGCACTGATGTGTTGACAGATGTCTTCACAGACATTTTCAATCTTTCCCTGCTCCAGTCTGTTGTCCCCACTTGCCTCAAGAAAATAACAATAATCCTGGTTCCAAAGAAGCAGAATGAGAGTTATCTAAATGACTATCGCCTCATTGCACTCACCTCCACCATCGTCCAAGCTAATCATCTCTGCCAGCTACACATGACCCGCTACAGTTTGCCTACAGGCCAAACAGGTCCACAGATGATGCTGTGGCAGTCATACCCCACACCGCCCTCTCTCACCTGGACCAGAAGAACAGTTTGTGGACTTTAGCTTTTAACTTCATTTAACTATCTACACTTGTTACAAAGCTCAGGGACCTGCATATCCGTACATCAATGTGCATCTGGATCCTGGACTTCTTATCAAACAGGCCACAATCTGTGGCCTTCCCCCACACAGACTCTGAAAATTGGGGCCCCCCATGGCTGTGTCCTCAGCCCCCCTCCAGCTCTCTTTGTACACTTGCGACTGTACACCCATGTGAAGCTCTGTCATGACCATCAAGTTTGCCGACAACACCTCCATCATCGGCTGCATCACAGACAATGATAAAGCAACCTACAGAAAGAAGGTTGCTGCATTTACTTCATGGTGCAAAGCCAAAAACCTCTTGCTCAACATCAGCAACAACAAAGAGCCGATTACGGACTTTAGGAGACTACGAAAAGGAGAACACGCCCCCCTTCACATAGATGGAGCAGCAGTGGAGTCAGCTGCTTCAGGTTCCTGGGGATAAACATCAGTGAGGATCTCACCTGGTCATGCCATCCTGACATCATCATCATGAGGTCAGAGAGACAACGTCTCTTCTCCTGCAGTGATTTAGAAAGTTTGGCATGGACACCAAGATACTGATTAACTTTTATAGATGCACTATGAAAAGCATCCTGGCTGGTAACATTATGGCCTGGAAGGGCAGCTGTACCATTCTTGAAAACAAAGCACTGCAGAGGGTGGTAAAATTAGCTCAGAGTATCACCTGGTCAGAGCTTCCAACCATTCAGAGCATTTACAACCAGCTCTGCAGGAGGGGGATCAAAAGGATCCCCTCTGACCCCAGTAAGCCCAGAAGGATTGTTATTTATTATATATTCTCTGACCCCAATAAACCCAGAAGGATCCTATCTGACCCCAGTAAAGGCAGAAAGAGCCTCTCTGACCCCAGTGAGCCCAGAAGGATCCTCTCTGACCCCAGTAAAGCTAGAAGGATCCTCTCTGACCCCAGTAAGACTAGAAGAATCCTCTCTGACCCCAGTCATCCAAGTTCTCAGCTGTTCATGCTCTTACCATCAGGGAGGCAGTTCAGGAGCATCTGCACAAGAACCAGCAGGTTCAGAGACAGTTTCTACCCACAAGCCATCAGGCTTCTGAACTTCTAGTGTCAACCCCCCTATCCCTCATCCCTGGCTGCACATCTTAAACACAACTATAGAGTTGTATTACTTTTATCTTATTATTATCTTTATTTTGTATTCTATTCTTGTTTTAATTGTTATTATTACATTACTCTATTTTACAGTACATATTCTTACCCGTTTTACCTCTAACTTTTTTTTTTACTTTTCAACTTACTGTTGCTCTTGAATGACATGTGATGGACTGGCAACCTATCCAGGTGTACCTTCCTCTCGCTCAACACAGTCTCACTCCCGACTCGTCAAAAACCGACGCTTGGTCAGGACCCTTTAGCGACACATACTGACGCAAAAGGTACCCTTCTGCGTCTCTTTCAGACGCAAGTAGAATACAATTGACTCCAATGTAATCCCATCTGCGGCTATATGTGACGCTCAGAGCAGGTGATCACCGCGAGCGGTTTCCTCATTCCTCTTTTAAAAAAATGCATATACTTCAATTTAAAAGTGTGGTTTGATGACATTTCTAGCGAGAAATATGCATTTTTTTCCCACAATCTCTCTTCAGTGAGTGTATATCATGCATGGTTTATCAGTTATTAAAAGCATTTTTCCACTTCGGATTTGGCCAGAGTGAAATGGGGATGTTTGGCACCAATAAACGACAGCAGCCTTTTTAAAAAATATATTTTTAGTTTAATGCATTGCATGCATGCGTTTATAATTCCCATATATTCTGTGACTGTACTAGTTGTCTGACATTTTTGGGAGATGTATATATATATATTTTAAAAACTTAAATAGGGAATTAGTAGCCGTCGTCCCGCTGTATCCCCCCCACCTTTCCGCTTTATACCCCCGATGCGTCCACAAAGGATGCTTTTGTCAGGACCGATTGGCAGGACCCATTTGCGTTGATGACTGACGCTCAAGGTCTCCTTTCGCGCTTTCTCCTCTCTTCGCATGGGGATCTCCCAATCTACCAACGCAATCCCCTCTGCGGCATTACCTGACGCCCAGAGCAAGTGATCACCATGACAACCAAAGACTACGCCACGAGCGTCATTCTCATTGGATGTCAACTGTCAACCTTTCACCCGGAAATAGCATTGCGGTTTTCCCTCTTGGCGTTGGCGGTAAGTGAAAATATTATCAGGAAAGAGTGTATATATTAAAATGAAATATAATCAACCAACAAATTATTGAACCAGCCCAATTTGTTTACTGCATTTAGAGGGGCTGGGTGAAATCAAAGTGGATCGTTTCAGACACTGTCTGTAGCTAGTGCATTTAATTTTTTGTGCTATTTTATGGATTGTATGACATTAATACTAAGTGTAATTGTTAATATTCTTTCAAACAAAGTTTCGTTTAGTGTTGAGCTATGAGAATAATGCATACTAAACAATGTAGGCTGTCTTGATGAGTTGCTAAGTGGATAAAGTTGTAAAACACTGGTGCCTTTTGAGTTTCTCAGTTTTGTAATTTTCTCTCTCCCACCCCCTCCTCTCTCTCTCTCAAAAGATCCTGCAATTTTCATTTTATAGCATTTTCTGTAATTCCTTCTTGGTTTATCCAGAAGCAACACAAAGGCACTTTTTAGAGCCACATCTGTCTTATTGGTCTTGTTGTCTTGTTAACCTTTCCTTACTTTATCTCACCCCCCGCTCTATCTCCACCCTCCTTTCCTGACCCCCATCCCCCACCTCCACCCCACCATCACTTTTAAGAACCACGTCTGTCTTGTTGGTCTTGTTGTCGTCTTGTTAACCTTGTCTTGCCAGTTTTTTCTGTGTGTGTGTATCTTCTGTTTCTTTGTCATGAGTGACTCAGAGCTTGAGGATTTACTCAGCGTTGCTGACCATACAGAAGTCATTGATGACCTTGAAAGGGTAGATGACCTGCTCAATGAGTTGCAGAAAGAGGAAGCAGCAGCCCAAGTACCAATGGTACTTCCTCCAACAGTGAGTTGGAAGAAGAGGGACAGTGATGGCAACTTAATCTTTGCTAGACCACGATCAAGCAGGAAACAGTCAACCCTGGGTCAGTAATGTCTCTCTACTCTAACACACCTGATTCTACCAATCAACTCGTTACCAAGCACCTTAACAAGCTTAAGGTGCTTGGTAACAAGTTCGCTATTTAAATCAGGTGTGTTAGAGTAGAGAGATACCTAAAACATACAGGACAGTAATCCTCCAGGGGCAGGGTTGGGAATCACTGAATACATAATTGTTGATGTTTTTGTTGTTACAGCAGTTGATTCAGCTGGCTCTCAGAGGACTCCATCCATCAAGTCTTCCAACACCAGCTCTGAGGTGGTCTTTACTATAGATTTTGGTAAGCACTTTCTTTGGTCTCCATTAACCTTTCATGAAATGTTTGACATGTGTATTTGTATCTGTATGGTGAATGCGATACAGAGTGAAGATGTAAATTCTATCTTTGTATTTTAATACAGTTTAACAGTCCTCTTAACTTATGGCTTCTTTTGATCCATTTTATCAGAGGAGCTTCTACAGGATCTCCAGCAAGCAGGAGAGGTTATTCAAAGTGAGGTGGAAGCACCAGCACCAGCACCAGCAGCTTCCTCAAACTGGAGCACCCGAAAGAGCTTCTTTTCAGAGAGCTGGAGGGCAGAGAGACCACGCCTGGTCAATATGACAGTGGCCAAAGAAGACGTCAAACCCAACATCTGTCAGCAGTGTTGGAGTTATGCTGCTGTGATCCGTTGTCGTGATTGCCGACCGCGCCCATTCCTCTGTGCTGATTGTGACATCACTGTGCACACCAGACACCCCCTTCATAACAGAGATGCCAGTACTGCAGGATTTTTCCAGCCATTACCTCCAACCACTTTTGTGCGTAATGAGACCCTTTGTCCCTGTGGTAAGATCTGGCTTAGAGCGCATAAAATATGATCCTTTCTGGACTATTAGAGATTTAAACTAAGATGTAATTGATTCTTAAGTCATGACTTTGTTTTGTTTTTTCAGAGCGTTTTGTGCCAGTGGAGATCCCCAACAGAATCTGTGGTTGTCCAACAGAGTCACAGAGGATCAAAACTGGAAGGGCTACCACTGTTATCACAATGAATGGTAGTGGAAAAAGTTACTCTAAAACTCTCATATTTACAATAGCTATGTACTGTATATGAAATCTCAACATAGCTATCAAGGAATAGATTATTAGATTAATAGATTTTTAACAGTTATGAAACCCTATGTTAGATTGATGCTTTTTTGTTTTGTTCTTGTGTTTGTTATTGAAAGGACGATATGATCTCAGTTTGCCCGAATTGGCATGTGAAGTTTGCAACGCCGCATGGACTGCCGGAATAAAAGACGTCATCCAAAGTGACTACTGGCCAGCAACCCTTCACTTTGCCACTATCTATGCCACTGATGTTTTCTTCTCCTTTGAAGAAATGAAAATGGCAGCTCCTGGTCTGTCCTGTCAGGCATTTCTCCGAATGCTGGATCAGAGAACTGTCCGCTTCGGCCGTGTGAGTATTGAGGTTCTTTTCCCTTTTTGATTTTTTTTATTTGTTTTTGAAAAGCTTTGTCTTTATGATGTTGTTTATTAAAATAATATTAGCTATTGTTATCCTCTTTTCATGATAGACTGGGAAAATTTCAGGAGACAGCTTTTTGAAAAGTTTTTTTGAGTGGGAGGCTGTCCAGTATGAGGTGGACAGTATCTGCAGGGAGGAGCCGTTCACCTGTCCTGCATGCAGTCCCGAAATGCTTGCAGTGTGTGTGGACGGCAATCGCAAACACTACCGATTCAGGACTGCAGCACGGTACTATAAAATATTTAGATTGTGTTTGAACCAATAACAAAACATAAGTCACTCAATGTCCACCAATTACCCTCAGAATACAATACTTAATCGAGTGTTCCTTTGCTGTATTTAGATCTGAAGAACAGCCGGTGTTTGACGACATCTTCATTGCAAAGGATGACGATGTCGCAAACTTCGTCCACGACATCCAAAGCAAAACAAAACATGTAATATTGCATTTTTATATATATATATATATATATATATATAATGTGTGTGTGTACACAGTAATATAGTTCTCTCCCTGTAGTGTTTAGTAAGGTAACTCTGTTTCATTTCCATCTATCAATTTTCTTTTTTTTTTTTTTTTTTTAGGCTTCAGGTAGGGGCATTTGTGGAGGAGAGTGGTCGGCTGCCAGAGAGACCTCCCAAAGATCTGCCAGCAAGCTGGATGAGGAGGGACTGGAAATAGCTGTCTGTCGACATGGCGTGCTGCTTTCTGCCCTCAACATGTACAGGGGAGAAATATTTGCATACCCGCTGTTTTTGCAAAATAAGCTGGCTGTTAAAAGTGCCACATTTTTTTGCATGGATGTCACATGCAAATATTGGCCTTACCTCCAAAAAATTTCCAAAAATCTGCCAGAGCTACAGCCCCTCCTCAGCATGAAACCCTTTCTTTCCGTGCTTCATGCCAAAGCTCATGACTTGAAATGTGAAGTAAGTAATCATTACATGTAACGGACACACTATTCCATCAACATTTACATGTTTTAATATGCTTTGTTATGTTATGCTTTTTAAACAGGTGAAATGGAGTGGAGCTTATCAGGAGGGGGCTGGATTAACTCTGGGAGAAGAGGTGGAGCAAGTGAATGCCTTCCTGTCTCGTATAGCTGTGACGACAAAACACATGTCGAAAGCGGGTGAGATGGCAAAATAAAAATAATTAGAAGGGTTAAAAAAAAATAAATGGAAAATGAGATTGTCTTATATCTGTTGTAGGACGCAGAGACATGCTGACATTATTATCTATGCGCTGGAATCAGCAGAAGAAGAAGAACCTGGCCTCTTCTCTGTCCCACAGATATCTGAAAGTATTGACTTCACTTTTTGAGTGGATTAAATAGTCTTTGATATTACTACTTGAGACTGTGGAAATACCATTTAATTATTTTACTATCATTGTGATTTAAAGGCCACAAAAGTTCTGGAGGAAAAGTTGCAGAAACTGGAGTCTGTGAAGGCAGAGTTGTCAGTGACTGACAGCCAGTTGGAGGACTGGGTCAGTGATGTAAGGGAGTGGGCAGAAGGTGAGAAAGTTATGTCTTATCTATTTACCTATAGCAGCACACAGTTTTTTGTGTTAAAAACAGTTGTTTAGTGGCAGGGCCTATCCCTGCCACTATTTAGCAGACTGCACAAGTTCAACACAAAATCGAGCTCTGTCCTCACCCTCTGTGATATGACAGAGGGTGAGGTGTAAATAGAAGGTCATCATGGGTAACCACACAGGACTCTCACAGGTTAGAGGAATAGCCGCAGTAACAGGCTCTTTTCCCTAACGTGCAAAACAGAAAAATTCAGCAACCAAGATGCTCAATATCATTTCAAAATGTTGGGCTATACATGTTTACATGTTATATAATGTTATATTTTTGTCAGAGCTTCTGCAATATTTTAATTGGAATTTCTATTCTTTTGTATTACTTAGTTTGTCAAGAGTAATTTAGGATGTGTTCTGAAACTTTGTGCTAGAGTTCCAGCAGGTCTATATCTAAGTCCAATACATTTACTATATGAATTTCCATTTATTCTATGGGAAGATAATATCTTTTCAACTGGCATTAATTCACGAGCAGAACATGATATACAAAACTTAACATTTGTAGTACAGTACTCATGATTATGGTATTTGAGAGATGCATAGAAATGGCATCATATTGCACTATTGTGCAAAATTACACAACGCATCATGCATGTTTCCTTTTTACAGCAACATCTACCAACACAAATGAGGCTTCTGCCTTGGCCAACAATATTGAGGTGCTGGTGGCTGGCATCAGGAGACGCTCGCATCGTCTTTATATGGACACAGACAGCAACAAAGGGCGAGCCAAAATCCGCAGCAAGATCAGGAAGGAGAAAGGGATCCTGACCTCCTTGATTGACAGGTACAACGAAATGGTTCCAAGCACAGAAAGTCTCTGTCTGGAAACCATCCTGTCTGAAGATGCAGCATGGCCATGGCAGCTGCCACATAGTGGTAGGTACACCAGTATGTTTAATGCTTTCTGCAAATGTGACACACACACACACTCTTTAATGCCACAAAAACTAATTTTTTTGTCACAAATGCTTTCCAGACTCTGTCGACTTCAGGAAAAAAAGAGCGGTGTTTGACCTCGTACAGTCAATAAGGAGACTGCAGGAGGAGACCAAGGTACTGACCACAGAGATGAATCGGCACTGGAAGTCACTTTCATCGCAGGGGAATTCCCTGAAAGAAGTGTCCAGTGCAACAATGCAAGGCATGCATTTAATATTTTTAGCACGATTATACATATCAAACTGTGATGATAAAGTTACTAATACAGATTCCTATTATTATGCCATTCACCACAGATTCACCATGGAACCTCAGTGCAGATGGGCAGAAAGGTCTGCAAAGCATTCTGAAACGAAAGCAGCAAGACACTACAGAAATGATGGCTGGTGTGAAGACGAAATATTTTCATACATTGACAGGAGGAGAGGTCAATTTTCTGGACAGTCTATCTGACTTTTCTGACAGTGACTCTGAATTCTCTGACAGTTAGCCAGGATACATTTTGTGGTGTAGTTGATAGGGATGTCCCGATCCATTCCATCCCCCCCCCCCCCCCCCCCCCCCAAAATCCAGTCCGCGTTTTCAGCACACCTTCTAGCCACCTGCCCAGCATCCCCTAAACATCAACAAGACACGGACTTGTCTGCATGTCCCGCTAATAATTTAAACTTATCAATGACAAAGTCAGCTGTGTGGAATTATTTTACACTAAAGGATGAAAAAGACGAGTAGACCGAGTGCAGTACTTGCCACATTAAGGTCAAGCGTGGTGGTAAAGCTGTAAGAAGTTTTAATTGACTATTTATTTTCTACTCAGGTCTTCTGTGTGTTTTGCATTTGGTTGTTTTTTAACAGTTTACAAAATTCAAACGGACATCACGAACAAGAAGTAAGATTGGTCTAAGATGAAAAAATCCCACCCACCACCGTGTTATGGGACCTATAAGTCTGTTTCGTTATTGCCAGAATAAATGTTTTTTGGGTTTATTTTTTATTTTAATTCGCACTTGAGCATCTTTACACACAATGCAAACGTTTCCCAATGGAAGGTTGGCAGAAAGGTTGTCCACAATGTGTATCCCTTATTTAACCGGTTGGGATACTGTCTTTACATGTTACTGAACACTGCACTGCAATATTTTATTGTCTTGATTATTCTATGCATGTTTAATACATTTCTTATTTGAACTTTATTACTAAATTTTGAAAGCTGCAATACAAAATGAAGTCCATTGTCATTATAATCTTTATTAAAGCACATATAAATAAAAACATATGCAAACATATGTGCATAAGTGTTTTGTTTTTTTTTTCACGTGAAATGAACCACTCAGTTCAGTCAAAATCTCTTTCCTTTTCAGTTTATGGAATTCCTTAGTGCAGTTGTTTACTCTGCATCATTCTTTCCTATCTAATGGGCTCAGAGTGGAACCTGTCCTGGAAAACCACTGTATGATCTTGGCCACCGTGCTGTAGCTCTGTTTCAGGGTGTTAGCAATCTTCTCAGAGCCTAGACCTTCTTTATAAAGAGCAACAATTCCATTTTTCAGATCCTCAGAGTTTTTTGCCATGAGACGCCATGTTGAATGTCAAGTGACCAGTATGAGAGTATGAGAGATAAAACACCAAGTTTAACAGCCCTGCTCCTCATTCACACCTGAAATATTAGGACAAAGTACACCTTTGATTTTAAGAACGTAACCATTGAGATTTAGTATTTTTTTAGCTTTTGCTGTCATGAGGTTCCTATTTAGAGATACATCTATACGTGAAACTATACACAGGTTTTGGACCATTCTGGATGGTTTGAGGAGAGGTTTAAGTTACAGTGTTCTATGAAGTACTGTCTATGTATCTCCCTCCGCAGAGCATGTTAAGCCTATGCCGACTTTTTTTTATTAAAAGGTCCTATGACGGTCATTTTGTAAGCTATGTTTGCATAACTTAAACTGTACACAGAAATGTATTAGCACTATGATATATTATAAATTTGATCATCCAGGATCATCCTGTCAGACTGGGGAAGGGGTTAAAGGGTCTATAAATAGCCATGTTAAGTTAATGGGAAAATGTCAAAGGTGAAACAATCAGTAGTTTAAAGGGAAAATAAACTCAGAACTGGTCCAAATTGAGTAGTATGACTGTGTATAATACTATCATTGATATCTTAAAGAAATCTGGCCACAAAATACTTGTTAAAAGATTTTGACTGATTGTTTTCAGCTTGGCCCTTAAAGAGGTCTCTGAATGTACAAGTCAAACAGCCATGATGTGTACCAACAAGAAAATCAAACTTTGTCGTAGGACAACAGTGAAGACATCGTTGGAAAGGTATTGACCTCAGGAGCAACATATGTCAATATGAGATTTGTGGGCAGTTCCTGCTCCCCAGGTGTTCCCTTTGAACCTTGTACCTGTGACACTTTTGAAGGCCTATAGTTCAACAACAAAATATGCTAGAGACATGGGGTCAACAGTTTTGGAAAGCTCTGCACCTCTACTATCATGCCCGACAGCAGACCAATAGGGGGCGCCACTGAATAGGGTCAAAACCTATAAAAAACATGATTTCACCCTCTTACCAATACAAAAGTCAAAATCAGACCAGACAGGCGTGCTTCCCACCCTTAAAAACATATGATAAGTTTGCAAAGTTCGTGATCACAGTTTTATATAATAGAGGTAATTCATTGGAACTACAAAAGCTATGACGTAGCACAATGCTGTGTATTGTAACTTGGCACAAATTGTAGTTCTGGTAACCTCCTTCCGGTTTAGGGTTAAGATGTTGACATTAGGGTTAAGAAATCATATATCCGCTCATTTTTCAACAGACAAAGTATGACCATAAAATGTATATTTATATTGTGAGTAGATGTATGTGATGGAAAAGATCAATATATATATTTATTAGTGCTATTTTAACGTTTTGTCCTGCTGCTCTATCTCGCCGACAGAAAGGGTTGTGTTCAATGGCGTAACGTATTAAGCAACGTTTCAAAACAGATCTTTCAGACCTCATCCCTCGATCTATTTTGTTTCTATAAAGTGTTAATGTGGTTTATAATTTGTTTTAATATGGCGTGACTTCCAAACAAGAGCATTTAGTTCAGTATACCCGCAGTAGGATTGATTAATAAACGATAGTAATCGCAGATAACTAGCAATACTGGCTAGTGAACACCCCAAGGTTTTCAAGACGTCAGTCAAACACAACTTGAATTTGATATTAACACGAACATTTAGGTTATCTAAGTACCATATAACATAATAATATCGTTACATATGCAATATGCACACAATAATAGCCATGTGCAAACAAACAAGAAAAATAGAAATTTTCTTTTTTTTTTCTGATGATACACTGTATATAAAAACCAAATATGAGCACAGCTCTAAATGTTCAGTTGTCACTGCATATAAACATGACAGATGACATATTAAAAGAAGTAAAACATATAATATATAATGTGATCTCCAGCTGGTACTGGTGTAGTTAACTTCTTTGTCTTTAGGCTCCCATACACATTACTGCTTACCCTAATCATCTCATACAATATGTTAATTTATGTACAGTGGAGTATTACTTTAACTTGCACTATGTTACAATAGCCTAGTCACTTCTATAGTGGTGATGATGTAGACAATAATGTTGGTTGATATATAAAACTATGAGAAGTAGACCACATATGTGAGATATCGAGTGCTGGGAATACATTCTGTGAGATATTATTGATCAGATTCATGGATGATTTATGTACTTAAGCCACAGTTAGAGTGAAACAGAGATTGACACTGGCTGAAATGTGTATTGAATAATTTATTTTGAACTTTTATGATGAACTTGAACATTTAACAAACACATTTTCAAAACTGCTTCAGTTAACACATATAGTCTCAAATAAAATAAAGTGCCAATTATAAAAAAGTGCCTGCCAATTATAAACATAAAATAATAAGTAACAAACTGTTACAATCAACAACAATTAACTAACAACAACAACAATTAATTAACAAAAATTAACAATTAAGGCAAAACCAAATGTGTAAAATGCAGATCAGAACTAAAAGCAATTTTTTTCAGAGGACAACACACACCAAGGCCTGTAACACAAAAAAAAGAAAGAAAACACAATCAATCACAATCACAAATCAAGTTCTAATTTTAAAATGGCATTCTGAACTAAATATACTAAACAGAAGGAAACAGCAGTTACCTATGTAGGACTGCCATACTGCTGTGCTGGCTCCCACGTGTCAGCCCACACCTTACCACTGCAGGAAATTGAAAAGAAAAAAAAAGCCGAAATTGGAGGTTAACAGATTAGCTTGACTGATATCAAATTGGATGATGGTATGTTTCTTATTAAATACAGTACACCAATCATTTGAATAAATAAAGCTATATTACTCCAGAAAAAGTCTTTGATAGCGCTTAGCTTTATATAGATGAACCCCACTGAATCCCTGAATTGCATTTATTTGGGAAAAACTTACCATTTCGGGCATGGTGTCCACCTAATCTTTACTTCTGCCTTTCCCTGTAAGTTATTAAAAAAGTTTCTTATTTAAAAAAATAAACAAATATTTATTTTAGAGACATTTCTCAAGCCTATGCATCCCATGAAATGGCTTAAAATGCTATAATAGCAGCTTCCAAAACAAAACAGAAAAAAAAATACTGAATAAATTAAATCTGAACTAAGGTGGAGCAAGTTCATGGTTTTAGATTTCCTTTACAGGCATATATAGGAAGTAAGTAAATTGAAAGTATCCTGAAAAATCACAGTCAGGTATCCCTCCTAATTGGACTCCATGGACTGGAAATCTAACTGAGACTGTGTACAGGAAGGGGATGAGCAGACTCTATTTCCTGAGGAAGCTAAGATCCTTCAACGTGTGCAGCAAGATGTTGGAGATCTTCTACCAGTTGTCAGTCAGTCAGTCTGTCTGTCTATCTATCTATCTAAATGGTACTGGGCAGAAAGGTTCTGCTGTGGGTAATTTTAAATAGAATAGGCTTGAACTGAATATCGCAAAAGGCCAAAGGATACTGACAGACAACAGGCAACCTATTAAGACTTTTGCCATCTGAATGAGGATACAGATGTATCAGCTGCTGTACTAGCAAATCAGCTTCTTATATGACCACATCTTTAGATTTTTTTGTCTTGGGAGACAAAAAGGAATACTCTTTGATTTTCCTTATAAAAACCTGTGCTGTAAAATCACAAATGCTGTAAACCTAAAAGCAAATCAATAGGAATAAGGGAAAACATACTTACGTTTAGCACTCGTTTCTCAAGAACCCTCTCGTACAGGAACACCTTCTGGTATTTATGTTTTCTGCATTCTAGAAAAAAAGACAGTAATAAAACATAAATAAGTGTTCTGAAGTAGCAGCCTAACAATTACAAAATAATTTCACTATATTCATGTAGAAGTAGTACAGAGGAAATATAACCTGTGAGTTTTTTTTTTTTTTTTGGAAGAGAGTGCAGGACACAGAGAGGAGACTGGAGATGGAGGAGGCGGATGAGAGGAGAGGGAAGATGGTGGAGAAGGCAGGGAGGAGAGAGAAGATGGAGGAGGAGGAGGCAGGGAGGAGAGAGAAGATGGAGGAGGAGGCAGGGAGGAGAGAGAAGATGGAGGAGGAGGCAGGGAGGAGAGAGAAGATGGAGGAGGAGGCAAGGAGGAGAGGGAAGATGGAGGAGGAGGAGGCAGGGAGGAGAGAGAAGATGGAGGAGGAGGAGGCAGGGAGGAGAGAGAAGATGGAGGAGGAGGCAGGGAGGAAAGAGAAGATGGAGGAGGAGGAGGCAGGGAGGAAAGAGAAGATGGAGGAGGAGGCAGGGAGGAGAGAGAAGATGGAGGAGGAGGCAGGGAGGAGAGGGAAGATGGAGGAGGAGGCAAGGAGGAGAGGGAAGATGGAGGAAGAGGAGGCAGGGAGGAGAGAGAAGATGGAGGAGGCAGGGAGGAGAGAGAAGATGGAGGAGGAGGCAGGGAGGAGAGAGAAGATGGAGGTGGAGGCAGGGAGGAGAGAGAAGATGGAGGAGGAGGAGGCAGGGAGGAGAGAGAAGATGGAGGAGGAGGAGGCAGGGAGGAGAGAGAAGATGGAGGAGGAGGAGGCAGGGAGGAGAGGGAGGAGGAGGATAGAGCAGAGATGCCTGGATGCTCAACAGGTTGAAGTTCAAGAATGAATTCTTCTGGTCCTGGTCCAGGCTGAGTGTCCATCGGGGTAGGGGCGCAGTCCATTCCGGGAGCAGCATGAGGGGGAGGAGGAGTTGCCATCGGTGCTTGCAACAACTCTGCAAATATTGCAGACAAAATAACAAATAATTTAAAAATTTAAACATAATATTCTTCTAAATTTGATTTCAGGACAGAACTTAGACATCTACCAGTGAATTGATTTTGTAAATGGCTTTAACAACTTGGTTAAGTTCTTATATTCCATCATCATCAATGAAAATGCCCTTAAAATCCACGATAACTATGCATTCAGCAAAAATTTTAAATGCAAAATGTAATACAAAAAGAAAAAGAAATTAAAACTGTAAAATAGTAGTATCAGCATAAAGTTTACATGTTCAATCACATCATATTTTTGCATACATTTTTCTCACTAAATTTCGGTATTTGATTGACACGTGAATGGAAAGACAGTCATTGATTAACAGGCTACAACAGAAGTTGTAATTTCTAAAAGGCTGAAGGTGGATAAGGTTTTAAATGTTGCCATGGGAAACCTGTATATTTACATGTGTTGAACCTAGTGACACAGAGTCAATGAAAATCTACACTATATAGGACAGTAAAGTGTGACACATTCATTTTGGATACGATGATCTCACTTTTCAGCAGGTGTTCGTATAACTTCCCCATCTTCTGGAGGATGTCTTTCACCACCCCATCCATCTGTGCCACATGATGGATGAGGTCAGCAGAAATCCTCCCATTGTGGCCCTGACGACCCATGAACAGCAATGGGCAATATCCCAGCTGATTCAGTTTAAAAACCTGCAAGAATTACAAGAAAAATATTTGCTACATCTTGGCATGACAGGAATAGGGCTAATCAGCAACAGCTCAATAGAAACTTCTTTGCTTTCATGAATGTGAAGTTGATTTATTTGCTTGGCTATTAGCAGCTATTGTTGGCTTTGTGCATATTGTAATATTTGTGTATACAGTACATAATATTAAGTCAACGTGTAACAATCATATTGATCAATAATAACAAATCATGGTTTGTTACAGCCGTAAGGTGGTAAGGTAGGTTTCATATTAACAAAAGAACAACATTGACTGACAAATAAAATCGTTATGTAGTTGTCTGAGAATACACATCCTTTGTTAAATCGGAATCATTAAAACTCACAGATAGCTGGGCAGACTTTACAGTCCTGCTGGAATTACGGCAACTTTTTGTTGCCGATGCCCACTCATTTTTTTTGAGCTCCTCCTGTTTTTTAAAAAATTTGGCGTCTGCTGGAAATGGGCTTAAACAAGCAGAGCAAGTTTTTTTCCCAAGGGAATTTGGGGCCTGGCAGGAGCTGCACACTTTGGCACAGGGCTTTGTCATTCTGCATATGAGAGTGAAATATAACAATTAGATATCTTTGCTGTAAGGTGATTACAGTATTAACTAATGGATAAAACCACAAGTACATACTTTTGTTCATGAGATCCTATTTCAAATGAAGTGATATGAAAAAAAATATTTCATACAGTCAATATTGGGCATTGTATGTAATAGTATTTGTTCATGCACACTATTAACATGAACTCAAACAAAGATGACAAGTGAGGCTTTGGGAAATTATAATTTAACACATGACAATGCTATTTCTTTGCCGATTTACATCACAATGTTAAAACGACATTTCCTGTTCAACACACCAATATACTATACTAACATATAACAACACAATGTGTTATACATGAGTCTTTCCGCCGAATCAGTGCCATTTCTGTCCCCAGGAAATTACATGTATAAATGTGCACAAAAATAACTATAAAATACATTTAATTATTAAACATAATGTCTTGTACGTTGACCTAATTGCAAATTTAAGATATATAATTAAAAACATCAATAAAAACTACCTACAACACTGAAAAAATAGCATTTGCTACTCGTACCCACTCTCTAACTATACACTTTACCATGAAATATAATTATTAAAATTCTTAAAAGATGTCATTTTTTGCATTGCTTCGGCTTAGAAACCTTGTAAAAAATAAAATAAAAATAAAGCTACCTGAGATTGACCAATGCATGTTTTGAATTGAAAATTAATGTTTAATTTGGAAGAGTTACAACAAGCAAATGGCACCCATTCGGTGGAATCAGTTACATACTCTCATTCATTTTATTACCAGATAAAAAAAAAATTCTACTGCAACGGTTTCTCATATGGGGCTTAAGCTACACTGCCACCTGTTTTTCACACTGCAGAGCAAACTTTACCACTTTCACAAGATATTTTTGTTACGCCTATTCATATCCATCAGTCATTTCTATCCGTTGAGGAATTATACTGCGCCCCCCCCCGAAAAGTAAAAGCTACTTTCGAGCTAATATTTACGTTAATACTACATAATTCATTCTACACTGACGTTGTAAGCTAACCTTTGCTAAGTTAGCCAAACCAAAAAAAGGTGAATAACTTGTACATTTTACATTTAAATGATGAGGAGTGTTTCTGGCCACTTACCTGGGTCCGGTGTGTAACTTTAGTGCATCTCCCCACGTACCGACTCAGACACAGATGCATGTAAAAAAACCGACCAATTACCGAGCTTGAAAGGAGCAGTTGACCTATCACTCACACCGAACTGAAATTAAACAATATTAGCTCTATTTATTATGAATTTTAACCGATTCGTGTTTTAGTTTTATTTTATTTCGAGATGAATTATGTGAAAACGTTTTTTATATTAATTTTATGATCTTTTGAGGAATTGTGGGTAGTGTAGTTCATGTAAGTTGATCATGAAACTCCTTGTTTCTCAGAATCGAATGGGAAAACATCAATATTGGTTCTCAGTGAATTATACCACTGATGTTATGCAATTAAAAAATAGACTGGTGTTTCTGTTTTGAATAATATTGCAAATATCGAAAAAACTATTTCCGGGTCTTTGGTTGTCATGGTGATCACTTGCTCTGGGCGTCAGGTAATGCCGCAGAGGGGATTGCGTTGGTAGATTGGGAGATCCCCATGCGAAGAGAGGAGAAAGCGCGAAAGGAGACCTTGAGCGTCAGTCATCAACGCAAATGGGTCCTGCCAATCGGTCCTGCAAGCGTCCTTTGTGGACGCATCGGGGGTATAAAGCGGAAAGGTGGGGGGGATACAGCGGGACGACGGCTACTAATTCCCTATTTAAGTTTTTAAAATATATATATATACATCTCCCAAAAATGTCAGACAACTAGTACAGTCACAGAATATATGGGAATTATAAACGCATGCATGCAATGCATTAAACTAAAAATATATTTTTTAAAAAGGCTGCTGTCGTTTATTGGTGCCGAACATCCCCATTTCACTCTGGCCAAATCCGAAGTGGAAAAATGCTTTTAATAACTGATAAACCATGCATGATATACACTCACTGAAGAGAGATTGTGGGGAAAAAATGCATATTTCTCGCTAGAAATGTCATCAAACCACACTTTTAAATTGAAGTATATGCATTTTTTTAAAAGAGGAATGAGGAAACCGCTTGCGGTGATCACCTGCTCTGAGCGTCACATATAGCCGCAGACGGGATTACATTGGAGTCAATTGTATTCTACTTGCGTCTGAAAGAGACGCAGAAGGGTACCTTTTGCGTCAGTATGTGTCGCTAAAGGGTCCTGACCAAGCGTCGGTTTTTGACGAGTCGGGAGTGAGACTGTGTTGTCTCGCTTGCTAATTGCTGGGATGGGCTCCAGCTTCCCTGTGACCAAAATTGGACTAAGCTGTATAGAAAACTGATGGATGAATGGATGTTTCTTTTACATGTTAGTGTGCAAAGTGTTATTTTGAACTTGTCTTGTCCAGCATCATGATAGCTGAATGGTAGTCTGGCTGCCATATTCTGTCAAACAAATTTTACTGTGCCAGGAGGAGCCTTTTGGAAATGGGGCTCCCCTTTATGTCTGCCCTTCAATCTGTCTGTATCTTTCTGTCTATCCATCTGTTTGACTGTCTTTCTGTCTATTCATCTGTCTGTCTGTTTCTCTGTCTGTATATCTATCCGTCTGTATGTTTCTGTCTGTTAAATCTGTGTATTCATCTATCTGTTTGTGTCTGTCTGTCTCTGTATCTGTCTTTCTGTCCATCTATCCATCCATCTGTATCTGTCTTTGTCCCTGTCTACATATCTATCCATCTCTCTGTGTCTGTTTGCCTGTCTATATCCATCTGTCTGTCCATCTATCCATTCAGCTATCTGTCTGTATCTTTCTGTCTGTCTGTCTATCTACTTGTATGCATCTGTCTCTCTGTTTGCCTCTCTGTCTGTCTATCCACCCGTTTGCCTGTCTGTTTATTAATCTGTCTGTCTGTAGCTGTCTGTCTATATAACTATCCATCTGTCCACCTGTCTGTATCTATTTGTATTTATCTGTCTGTATCTTTCTGTCTCTCTATCAGTTTATCCATCTATCTGTCTATATCCATATGTCTGTCCATCTACAGTATTTTTCCATCTGTCTGTCTGTATCCATCAGTCTTTTTCTGTGTCTGTCTGCCTGTTTATATAACTATCCATTTGCCTGCTTCTGTCTATCCATCTGTTTGTTTGTCTGTGTATCTTAAAACTAACTAAATGGAATAAAGTTAGTTGAAAGTGTGTGTGTCATGTGTGCCACGCTTGGCTTCGAAGATCCTCCAGAGTGGGTCCAGAGTTCCTCTAGATCTTGTGTGAGGCACTTTCTCAGGAAATCCTGGCATTCTAGAGGACATGAAAGAAAAGAACAACAATGGTTAGCGTTTCAGTGGTTTAGCAGAGAGCTCAGAGATGTGTGTGTTTGCTGACAAATGTGTGTATGGGTCTTACTTTCAGAAAGCCTTTTTTTAAACTTAAGTCTTTTTTGGATGAAGCTGGTGGAAAGAAAGTTTACTTTATGCAGGGTTTCGAACAAGACCATCCCACCTGCCACACTGTTGTGGGCCCGGCACTGTATGTTTTCCAGCTTAATGCCTCTGGAGGGATATGATCCATGGTGCCTTGTAATAAGTTAAACTCTGTGTATTCTTGGTAGAAGCAGCTCAAACCAAAGTCAATGAGAGGAAGTTGTGGGATATCTGAATCCGTCTCAATAAGGATGTTCTCCAGTTTGATGTCTCTGTGGAAAATGCAGTTCTTCTGGAGGTGTATTGCTGCATCAAGCAGCTGTTTGATTATAACCTAAAAGGGACAAAAACAGAGGTTAGACAGTTTGAAGTAGACAGAGTGGTGTGATGTGTTTTTCTCAGTTGCTGAAACACTAAACCCTGTTGTCTGGACCAAATGATCAGTTGCCTGAAGCCACTGATTGAATCAGTTGCTCTTTTGCCAAAACCATCAGCACTTTTCACGTGTTTAGACACAACTTGCCAACACATTTTCATTGTGATGCACCTGTGTTGCATAATGGTAAGCACAGGTTGCACAAGTCAAACACAAATAAAGCACAGGTGCCACTGGTTGAACAACTCAAAATTGATCACACTTGTGGCTAATGATGTGAGGGAACATTAATAAGCCAGTTCAGAGAGCACTGGTTTGTGAGGCACTACAATGGATAGAAATCTGAGAGGAGCAGGAGTTTGTGTGAGAAGTGGCCGAGGGGGTCAGCAAAGACAAAGAACAGTAATATCTGATTTCATCAGATATTACTGTTCAATGTATATTTCTGTAACCTGATGTTCTCTTTTTTAAGGACTGAAAAACTGCCACATGGGGGTGGGAGGTCAGGTATGTTCTAACACACCAAGACACCCTAATTGTCAATATGCTTCATGAGAACAACCCCATTAAACTGTGTGAAATTCAGCAGAAGATCATTGAGGACCATGTAGAGTTTGAGGCTATCAGCAGTGTCAGCCTCTCTACTGTTGACCATGTCCTCAAGCACAACAAGCTGAGCATGAAACAGCTGTACAGATGTTCTTTGATCGCAACTCAGTCAAAGAGCCAAGATTCTAGTATGTACAGGTTGGTATATATCCAGACACATTTAATGTTGATTACTGTAAGTAGTGATTTACTGGAGTGGTCTAAATCACTTTTTCTGTACAGTATCACTTACAAAACTATATCTGTTTCTACAGAGAGTTCTTCAACTGGATGCAGTGGAAAGACACCATGAATACATCTACATGGATGAAGCTGCCTTTATACATACAGATTAGGGCCACTTACAGTTTTTGCCTGTTGCTTGAACACATTTGAAAAACTTTGTCGTTTATCAACGTTTTTTTTTTTTTTTTCTTTTTCTTAAAAGATAATATCAGGAGTTTCTGTACTACAGCTTAAGTCTATCTTAAGGTGCAAATTAATCTAGTTTCTCTCTACAGTGCCTGATAAATAATATATCTAAAATTAACATGAGTAATTTTAAGTCTTTTGCATGGATTTATCACTTACCTTGATCTTTCTTGAAGCCGGCAGTACAACCTTCCTTGTTAATCTGCATATTATCCTTGTACATCATGACTTCTAAGATGTTTCAGGTTTGATAATGTCAGCAATGAGTGAAATTACATTCAACACACATGTCTTCCAATTATTTGTCCTGTGAAGGCTGCAGTGTAAATGAATGGAACACAGAATGTTGGTAGAACTTTCCTCATTACATATGAGTGACGTCACAAGGTGAAGTTTCCTATGATGATGTTGCTTAGTGACAGACTCAGGGTTAGACTCCACCCTCTTTTTAACCCAAGAACAAGACAAGATCCCTAAGACACTATGCTATTTTTCTTTCTTTCCTTCTTCTCTCTCTGCTCTTCCCCTGAGCATGCCAGTCTCCAATTATCTAACTGAACTTTGATAGGTTTCCACCGTTTGTCTGGTGCACATTTTGAGTAATCAAGCTTTCCCTCTTCACCTGTTGATTCAGCCATTTTTTATATAATTATTATTATTATTATTATTATTGTATTTTATTTTTTATTTATATTTTTAATAGAATTTGGGGTGTCTCAATCCCCGGGACTCAAACCCTTTTTAATCTTAACAGAATTCAGGGTATCTCAGTTTAAGCAAGTAAGATATAAGATTAAAAAGGGTTTGAGTCCCAGGGTACTATTTATATTTTCTAACCTCCACAACCTTTTTTTTTTTTTTTTTTAGTTAACACTCGAGCAACAAGCCCAATCAGTGAGGTTTTCTGTGGTCACCCAGGTTGTATGGCATAACACTTGAGCACCAAGGCCAATTAATTCTTTTCAGTGTGTATTGTTGTCACCGTTAGGTTTCCAACACACATCCCAGAATTAAGACACCACGTCCATCCTCACTGAGACACTGCTGATGTTACCAACCCCCGTGAAAACTTTTTTAAATTAACTTTATTATTGCTGACTTGCTCTATATAAATTACCAGAAAGTGGTCCAATACTACAACTCTTCTTTAGTTTTAAAATGTTCAATGTGCAGAATTTTCAGATGTCAAGAGGTTTCTGCTTACCTTTCTGTGGTAGTAGACCAGCAGAGTCGAGGCATCGGTTCCCGCTTTCTATTTGGTCTCAATTTAATAAACACTCAACAGTCTTTTCTCCATCCGGACGAGCCCCCAAATTGTTGGAATCCCCTGATTCCCCCGGGTCCATGAATGGAGAAAAACCACTTGAGATCAATTCCAATTTTCCATCATTTTATTTAGAAGCAAAAAGATTACATGAGCAGTTCCCCGTAGATTTGTCTGGAGACACTAACTAGAAGCAGAAACAAGCGCTACGAGATCCAAGCAGAGTCTAAACATTCAGGAAGTGCTATCTTATTTTATACTTCACTCTCTACCCTAGAAACCAGCTCAGTCTGGCTCAGACGCTGTATATGTGTGTGTGCTGTTCTATTCGAATATTAAACAAACCATCTGTGTTAAAAGTCACTCTCTGTGTCTGTATGTGTGTGTGTATGTGTGTATGGGAGTCTGCTGTCTGTCCTGTTATGCAGCTTCAAGGCTGAGAGATAAGTATTCGCTTCTGCAGCTGTCCCCCTACTAACTGAAAACAACCTTCACTACACCACTCATAAGTTATTATTTATGATTATACCCTTCCGTTACCTCACTCCCGTATGTGTTACCTGTCCGATTGTTTTCTCATCCTCACAATAACCACTAATGGTGCGTTTGATTTGTAATCGGAAGTCGGATTTTCAGAGCTCCCAGTGGGAAATACAACAAGAACGTCTCTTGAAGTCGGATATCTGACCCAGAAAGTCAGGAAAGACTCACTAACTCCGACTTCAGCCATTAAAGATGGCTGTTAATTCCCAGATCTGACTTCCGACCTCTGAGTCAAATCAAACGCAGCATTAATCAACGATTATACTTGACGTAGTTTCTTTTTAAAAAAAACTACTGCAGGGGCATTTTTTAAGTCAATGTAACACAGTCAGTGTAGTACATAAATCCAAACATATGTAAATTTTAAACAACCTTCCCAAAGTTTTCCTAACTTCATTAAAGCCACTACACCATCATTTGCTGTTGCTCGAGTTAACCTACTTGTCCATTTTATATGACCGTGCTTTTATTTATTTTACAACAAAAAAGAAAATGGTGGGAAGAAATGAAGGAGCAGGTTTGGGGATTTGTTTACACGTCATTTTATAAGACTGAGACCAATGCTGTGAAAGAAGCCTTTGTTTAAAAGATTAACCGAAAACATCTTTCACATCGCAACTTTTAACCCAGTGTAATATTCCTTCATATTTCTTTTTATACATTTATCTACATTTTACACATTAAAACATTACATCCTAGGTGTTTTGGGAGATTTACCTCATAAAATGATAAATGAATTTAATCTTGGATGTAAAGATTGTCAAGAACTGATTCTATTTTACCAAAGTCTGAATTCCTGTTCTTTATTATTTTTTTCGGGATTTTTTTGCCTAAAAAGATAATATCAGGAGTTTCTGTACAACAACTTAAGTCTATCTTAAGGTGCAAATTAATCTAGTTTCTCTCTACAGTGCCTGATAAATAATATATCTAAAATTAACATTAGTAATTTTAGGTCTTTTGCATGGATTTATCACTTACCTTGATCTTTCTTGAAGCCAGCAGTACAACCTTCCTTGTTAATCTGCATATTATCCTTGTACATCATGACTTCTAAGATGTTTCAGGTTTGATAATGTCAGCAATGAGTGAAATTACATTCAACACATGTTTTCCAGTCATTTGTCCTGTGAAGGCTGCAGTGTAAATGAATGGAACACAGAATGTTGGTGGAACTTTCCTCATTACATATGAGTGACGTCACAAGGTGAAGTTTCCTATGATGATGTTGCCTAGTGACAGACTCAGGGTTAGACTCCACCCTCTTTTTAACCCAAGAACAAGACAAGATCCTTAAGACAATACGTGTGTCCCAATTCAGGGTTTCACACTTCGAAGTGCACATAGTGGTACACACTTTGGGTGTGTCCCAATCTGCTCACTTCTATACTTCGAACACTACATTTAAGTGCTTAGTGCACTGACACAAAAAATTCAGTAAAAACTCAGTGCACTGAAAGTACCCGGATGCTGCCCTAAACTCGGCCAAAAATCTGGTGCGAAATGATGGGCACTACACGCACTAAACGGACGCCATCTTGCTGACGTAGCGGAAGGGGAGGGACTTTCGACCGATTTTTCAGAGCTGAATAATGGCTGCCAATGACTCAGCGGTATCGGAGCAAGCAGAAGCTATTTTGTACAGATGTAAATATAAAGTTATTCTATCATAATTCTAATATAAACTGCAGCATGCTTCCTATCCCTTCTATCCCTGACTACAGTTATGGATCTGATCATTTGTTGGAGGCTGTGGTTATACCGACTTACGTAAATGTTAGCAATTTTTTTTTTTTTTTTTTTTACCGGTTTCGTGTTACAACTGATGAACGTTATGGGTTCTGTATGTTCATTCATCTTTGTGTAAACCTCCAGATAAAGCACTGTGGTGTTTGTGGCGTAAACAAAATGGTCCTTAATCTAAAAACCAATTTGGAAACAAAGGCAGTCAGAGAACCGGCCCGTTTCGATGGTACCGTTGACTAAGCAGTAGCTGCAAAGGTCTGCCAGATAACGAGCTAACTGTAACTGTAGTAAATTGCAGTAGTATAATTGCTGTTGATGTGTAAAGGTTTGAGTTGTGTAATTTTCTTCTACTTGGCTCCACCAGATTTTTTTTTATTATTATTATTAATGTTGAGGTATTTTGGATGTTGCAGGGACAGACGAGGACACCAGGGCGCTCATTCACTGGCGGGCAGCCAATCCCTCCTTGTTGTCACACCCGCACCAGGCCCTGCCACAACCACACCTGTCACGCATCAGCGGAGTCAGTCTCCGGAATACTGATCAGCCACACCTGCAGTCAATCTGAGCCTTGGACTATATATGCTCCCACTCCACATTCACTCCTCGTCGGACCTCGTTTCTACATTGTTGGACTTTCCCTGCGCTCCCCTTCCCGGTCTCGACTCCCTGGCACATCTTCCTACTTCCTTGGTCTCCAGTGGACTACTCCAAGTCGTGAGCTCCGTTTCCAAGATCCATCTCTGATCATCCTTCTCTGTAAATAAAATCCTTAACCTGATCTGTCTGTTGGAGGTCCTTCATAACAGAAGGTCCGACCAGAACTAACAGAGGATGGATTCTCCCTCAAACCGTTTCTCTGGCGACACTCAGCAGTGCAGCGGATTCTTGCTCCAGTGTTCCCTCCACCTGGAAATGGACTCCAACAGGTACCCCACCGATCAATCAAAAATCGCTTACATCATCTCCTTGCTTTCAGGACCGGTGTTACAGTGGGCGGAAGCGATCTGGCAGCAAAACAGCGCGGTAACGCAATCCTATCCCCAGTTCACACGACACTTCCAGGAAGTGTTCGGAATCCCCTCCGGAGATGCCACCATACAAGAGCAGCTGTTTCGCCTTCGACAAGGACACACCCCCATCACAGAACATGTCCTGAAATTCCGCACCCTGGCGGCGGCAAGCGGCTGGAATGAAGCAGCACTCCTCACTCATTTCCGGATGAGCCTTGAACCAGATCTCCGCCTACAACTCTCAACCCACGATGACAGTTTGGGCTTAGAGAAATTCATACAGCTCACTATTCGGGTTGCCCACAGAAGGGAAAGCTGTCTCCAAGACATACCACCTGTAGCAGCAGCCCCATTCACAAACCACCCTGAACCCATGCAGGTAGATGCAGTACGTCTCACGCCCACTGAGCGGCTCCGACGCCTCATAAACGGACTCTGCCTTTACTGTGGCCAGGCTGGGCACCTTATTGAGGGATATTCCATTCGTCCACCACGTCCACGGGTGAGTCTGGCTACTGTAACATCTATACCATCTGATCCCCTCACCACACCCGTTACTTTATTACACCCTGCTGGTTCTTTGACAGTCACGGCCCTCATCGATTCCGGCTCCGCGGGCAACTTCATCTCCGGGTCCCTAAGACGCCATCTACATCTCCGGTGCCACCGCTGTCCAACACCCCTCTGCATCCAGTCCATCACAGGCACCAGACTCACTCAGCGCACAATTCAGCTCCAGTTACAGTACCATCATCCGGTACTCTCGTGGAAAACTGGGGAAGTATTACGCTGGGGCGCCACCTGTTATCCTTCATGTTTTCCCCAGCTACCACAGCCTAAACCGGTCACCGAGATTACACTTGGCTCCACCTCCATAGAAAGCCCACATATTCACCCTTCCAACAACGTTCCTCCCGAGTACAAGTCCTTTGAGGATGTTTTCTGCCCACGACGAGCAGCTCAGTTACCCCCACATCGCCCATGGGACTGCTCTATCGATTTAATCCCCGGGGGTAAACTTCCTGCTGGTCGAATCTACCCACTCTCTATCCCAGAAACCAGAGCCATGGAGGACTATGTAGCCGAGGCCCAGGCACAGGGCTACATCCGACCGTCCACATCTCCAGCTGCTTCCAGCTTCTTTTTTGTGGAGAAGAAGGGCGGTGGCTTGCGGCCCTGCATCGACTACCGATCCCTGAATCAGATCACCACAAAATTTAAATACCCTCTACCATTAGTACCAACATCGTTGGAACAACTACGAGGAGCCAGGGTGTTTACTAAGTTAGATCTGAGAAGCGCCTACAACCTCATCCGTATACGTAAAGGAGACGAGTGGAAAACTGCATTCATCACACCCACAGGACACTATGAGTACCTTGTGATGCCGTATGGCCTAGCCAACGCCCCTTCTGTATTTCAGGGCTTCATGAACGAAATCTTCCGTGACATGATCAACCAGTTCCTTATCGTTTACATAGACGATATCCTCATCTACTCCCCAGATCTGCAGACTCACATCGACCAGGTGAAACAGGTTTTAGGGCGACTCCGAACCCACCATTTATTCCTGAAGGCAGAGAAGTGTTCGTTCCATCAACCTGAGGTAAACTTCCTGGGCTATCAGGTGGGGCCTGCTGGGGTACAGATGGATCAAAAGAAGATTCAGACCATCCTGGACTAGCCAAAACCAGCCACGATTAAAGCCCTTCAACGATTCCTTGGCTTCTCCAATTTCTACCGAAGATTCATCCGCAACTACAGCACTTTGGCTGCACCTCTTACTACCTTGTTAAAAAACAAACCTCGTACCATTACCTGGACTCCTGAGGCAGACGACGCCTTCACCCATCTACGCCAAGCCTTCATCACGGCACCCGTCTTGCAACACCCTGATCCAGACCTCCCTTTCTGTGTCGAGGTGGATGCATCCACCACGGGAGTTGGTGCAGTCCTGTCGCAACGAAGTGGTCAACCCCCTCATCTCAAACCGTGTGCTTTTTTTTCAAAGAAGCTGAGTCCAGCAGAGCAGAATTATGACATTGGCAACCGAGAACTCCTGGCCATAAAGCTGGCACTGGAGGAGTGGCGACACTGGTTGGAAGGAGCCAAATATCCATTCGAGATTCTCACCGATCACAAAAACTTAACCTACCTCCGAGAAGCTCGCCGCCTGAATCCCCGTCAAGCTAGGTGGGCTCTCTTCTTCTCCAGATTTAACTACTCCATCACTTACATTCCAGGTACCAAAAACCGCCGGGCTGACGCTCTGTCTCGGAAGTATGAAAAGGATGACACCTCAGAGATACCAGGGCCCATTCTGCCTCCGCAGGCTGTCATCGGTGCCATACAGTGGACTATCGAGCACCGCATCCAGGAGGCCTTGAGTGAACAGCCAGCACCCCCTGAGACACCGGCAGGTCGTACCTTTGTTCCTCCAGACTTACGTGTTCCCTTAATCGAAGCTGCACACTCTACTCCAGGCACAGGTCATCCTGGAACTCAGGCTACCCTCGCGCTGCTTCAACCCCGCTACTGGAGGCCTGAGATGACGTCCCAGATCCGTCGATTTGTGGATGGGTGCGCCATATGTGCTCAATTGAAGAGCCCTCGACACCTTCCTGAGGGAAAACTCCGACCTCTCCCAGTTCCACAACGTCCTTGGTCCCATTTAGGAGTCGACTTCCTGACAGATCTTCCCCCATCACAAGGTAAAACCTGTATATTGGTGGTGGTAGACCGATTCTCAAAAGCATGTAAGCTAATCCCGTATCCAAGTATCCCCACAGCCGCTGATACAGCCAGAGGAATCTTTGAACAGGTGTTCAGGAACTTCGGTCTCCCGGAAGACATCGTTTCGGACCGGGGACCCCAGTTCATCTCCCGTTTCTGGCGCGCCTTCCTTCGCCTCCTGAGCGTGACCATCAGTTTGTCATCCGGATACCACCCCCAGACTAACGGGCAGGCGGAACGCAAAGTTCAGGAAGTTTGCCGGTTCCTCAGGAGCTTCTGCCAGGTTCATCCCTCGTCATGGAGTGAGTTCCTTCCATGGGCAGAATATGCCCAGAACTCCCTTCGGCAGGCTTCCACCGGTCTCACACCTTTTGAGTGCTTTTTGGGTCATCAACCACCGCTTTTCCCTTGGAATGGGGAAAGCGCCAACATGCCCGCAGTGGATGAATGGTTCCGACGCAGCGAGCGAGTGTGGGGCCAAGCGCATCAACACCTGCAACGCGCCATCAGACGCTACACCCTGCAGGCCAACCGGCGCGTAACCAGGAACACCAGTATGCTGTGGGTGATCAGGTCTGGCTGTCTACTCGGGATATTCGGTCCCGCACTACATGTCGAAAGTTGAGTCCTCGTTTTATTGGTCCCTTCAAAGTCATTGCTCAGATCAACCCTGTTACTTACCGTCTGGAATTGCCTGCCTCCTACAGAATTCATCCGGTCTTTCATGTGTCTCTGCTCAAGCCTTACCATTCACCTATGGTTTCTCCTTCCTCAGGGTCTGGTGCGGCGGTTGCGCCCCTTCCGCCGCCTCCTCCTCCTCCTCTGGATACCGTTGACGGGCCTGTGTTCGCCATCCACGATATCTTGGACTCCAGGAGACGCAGGGGTCGGTTGGAGTATCTGGTCGACTGGGAGGGGTATGGACCTGAGGAACGGTCCTGGGTTCCACGAGCTGACATCCTCGACCCCTTTATGCTCAGAGACTTCCATCTTCAGCATCCCAGTCGACCTCAACCTCGTCCCTGTGGGCGGCCCCGTCTTCGGTTCCATCGTCGCCCTGGGCTGGCTCCTGGAGGGGGGGGTACTGTCACACCCGCACCAGGCCCTGCCACAACCACACCTGTCACGCATCAGCGGAGTCAGTCTCCGGAATACTGATCAGCCACACCTGCAGTCAATCTGAGCCTTGGACTATATATGCTCCCACTCCACATTCACTCCTCGTCGGACCTCGTTTCCACATTGTTGGACTTTCCCTGCGCTCCCCTTCCCGGTCTCGACTCCCTGGCACATCTTCCTACTTCCTTGGTCTCTAGTGGACTACTCCAAGTCGTGAGCTCCGTTTCCAAGATCCATCTCTGATCATCCTTCTCTGTAAATAAAATCCTTAACCTGATCTGTCTGTTGGAGGTCCTTCATAACACTTGTTCACAGGAAGGAGGCGTGCCAGTATTGAAGCTTACAAGTAAGTATACATGTTTGCATAATTGTGTAAATTAGGTGCTGAATATTTACAAATAAATGTGGGCAGATCATAATTTATAGGCAGTTATTAACTACAGGCTAAACACAATCACAAAATAGTGTAATTTGCTCTAAACTGTGTTTTTCTGTTCTTGGCAAATGGAACTAGATAAAAGAGTCTGCAAAGTACCCATAAAGTACATATAAACTTAAATGTTCTGTTTTATATGAACTGCCAATGTGTGTTCACCAGTGTTTTCTTAAAAGAAAGAGGCCTTGGGGGTAAGGTGGAGCCCAAGGCCCTGAAGAAAAGATGGGAGAACCTGGTGTCCAAATACATGGTTAGATGCTGTCTTGGCCCATGTACAGTAAAATGGTCTAAGTAAATAAACTAAAATCACAGTGATGTGTAGATATCTGTGTAGCGCATGTTTTCTTTGGCTGTCTTATTTCTACAGGACCTTAAGCGTCTCAGAACGAGGGTGAGCACAGAGGGGGGTGGGGTTACTGCCGCTTCATGGAAGTGGTACAACCTGATGGATGAGGCAATAGGGAGCAGGCTGTCTGTGACACCACCTGTCCTCTTTGCCTCATCCAGCCCGGAGGTGGCAGTGACCACACCCCATCCTGTGGAGACAGGCACCACCTCCACCCTGTCGACCCAAAAAAGACGGCATGTAGACAGGGTGGAGGACATACTGGTTGCCTGAAAAGAGAATGACAGGCAAAATATGGAGGCACTTGAGGAGATGGAGAGAGTGCAGCAGCGGAGAGATGAGGCCAGGAAAAGAGAAGCGAGAGAGGCTGCAGAACGGGAGGAGAGGAGGCACCAGGAGCTGATGGAGAGAGAAGAAAGGAGGCACAGGGAGATGATGGAGAGGGAGGAAAGATTTTACAGGGATTTGAGGGAGAGGGAAGAGAGGAGGGACAGGGAGGTGGCTAGAAGGGAGGAGCGCCTCATGGCAGTTTTAGAGAGGCATTGTAAATAGTATAATGTTTGTGTTTAATGTTTATGTTTAATGTTCATTATGTTAAATGTTCAGATATGTTCATTGCTAAAATATATTTTTCTATAAATTTGAAACCAAATTAAAAACATTTAATAAATTTACATTGTACTTGTTTATTATACAGACACGCACACAATTTCTTTTCCAATTAGCCAAATTATTTATTGTTTACATTTAAGTTCAAGATCACATTTAAATGTAGTCGTGATCTGGGGTGTAACAGGTTGTTGCCATCCTCTGTCTCTCATTAGCCCCACAGACAGTTTCTAGGGTCGCTGGTGCTGGTCCTGCTGCTGCTTGTTCTCCAGCTGCCCTCCTGACATCAGCATCAGCATCTGGCTCCAGCAGGTCCCTGTTGCTCATGCAGATGTTGTGGACAACAGTGCAGCAGACAATGACCTCTGGCACGTACTTGACCTCCACCTCCAGAGCCTTTAAGAAGATGGACCTCCATCTGGTCTTTAGGATCCCAAAGGACCTCTCTACAACACACCTCGCCTTTGACAGGTAGCAGTTGAAGCAAGCTTGGAGGTGGTTGCAGACATGCTGTCTGAAGGGCGTCATAGGGCAGATGGGCTGCGACAAGCATGGGTAGCCACCATCTCCAATGATGCAGTAACATGGTGGGGGGTAGGACTGCTTGTAGTAGATGGGGCTGTTCTGCAGGACTCGGGCATCATGTACTGACCAACAGTATCCCACAAAGACATCCAGAAACATTCCAGTGTCGTCACAAATGGCCTGCAGCTGGACTGAATGGAACAGCTTTCTGTTGAAATAACAGGCGGAGTCCTCTGCAGGGGGCTTCACCCAGACATGACAACCATCTATGGCTCCTACCACTCAGTTGAAGGCTGCAGATCCAGCTAGACGGGCAAAACGGGCAACCAAGCGAAGGAGATCCTCTGCAGTGGGATGGCGGACCACTTGGTAGAGGAGGCCAGCAATCTTCGCACTCACCCTGTGCACTGCCCGATGAATAGTTGCCCGAGGCATGTCAAACACCCTGGCAACCACAGGGTAAGAGGTGGCTCTGGTCAGCCAGAACAGAAACACCAAGGTGTCAATTTCTGGGCCCCAACCATGGTCTCATTCAGTACCAGCACAGCCATTAGGGCTTTAAAGGACCAATGAAAACATGTATAAGATGTAAAGTACATTAATTCAGTGAAGATTTCTTTATATATTTAAAAGCTGTTTTACTAATGTTCTGAATTGCACTTTATGCTAATAGAAATGGGGAAGACATGCGAACACACATGAATGTGTGCTGATGGTGCTTTCTATTAACTGAGGTACACTAATACAATGTAGGTCATAAGTCATTATTTTGGATTTATTTATACAACTTCTTGCAAAGAACTTAGTCGGGTGGACTTTTACTGCAAAGCTAAGCCAATTAAGCGGCGCTGCCATCAGGCAACATGTAGGAGGGTCATGTACATAAAAAATAAATAAGCATACGTACCAGTTCACGTTCAGCTAATAGAAAGAGGATCCTGAGTTGAATGCGACGTAGTTTAAAGGTCGGGGGAAGTAAGGGGTAAACAAAAGAGAGTAAAATCACAAGTAGAAAATGCATTCTTTAAGTTGAATTAAAGCAGGCAGATCTGTTGGCAGGCAGAAGAATCGCGCTCAAATTCTGGTGCGTCACAACCGGTAAGTGCAAAACTTCAGTGCTCCATTTGGGTCAGCACTGACAAACGATAGTGTGCACTACAGAAGGTAGTGCTTAGTGTGCACTACGCACTACCTTTCAGTGCACTCACACTCTTTGAAGTCTGCTTAATGTTCATGAAACGGGACAACCTACCTAGCCAACAAGAATTTCCCATAGCAACAACACAGGATGTTGAATCACTTAAACTTCTGAAATTACTCATAGGATACTTCAGTGGATGCTGAACACTGACCGTTAAAAAAAAGAAAAAAGAAAAAAAGGTCTCAGGCTCTGTTGTTTTCCAGCCATTACACACATCATTAACCCCTTGAAAATCCACAAATATGAAATATTACCGAATTTTAACGTCACCATTTAACAGACATGCCTTTAAAGTACTTGGTTGTGTAATGTTTATATTAAAGTGTGGTAAAAAAAAAAACATTCTGTTTTTTTAACAAAACTTTATTAAAACTAAATACGTAATCTTTTGTGCTTGTTGCTGATTCGCCACCGTCTTGTGCGCATGGAATTCTGGGAGAAAAGAGGCTCCCTTCTCCCTTCTGAACTGACAACAAAAAGACTGAAGGGAGAAAACTTACTGCTTTGCTGCAAGAAATCTCACCACTATAGGGCTGCTTAACCATTGATAACAGAACACCATAGTAATGATGTTTCTTGATTTTCTGGCCATGCAATGATAAAGTTCAATAATGAAGCTGAAAACATTGTTTACATGTTTACGATGTTTGTCAATATCAGGACATTTAGATTGAATTCTGAAATAATTATAAATAAACAGGGAGTTCATAATTATCTGACTGCTGGTATTGATGAGGAAAGTAGGAATGTGCAGTAATTAAGAAAATTGAAGATGCAACAAATTGTGATGCATTGTGGAATTGAACTGAATCGTTGACAAGATTATTGTAATCCAGTTGTGAGACCAGTAAAGATTCACAGCCCTATGTAAAGCACAGGGTTGTTTCCGTCAATCACAGGAGCATCAGCAGCCATGGCAACAAAAAAGCATGATTCTCTCCTTTCTACTCTCTCATGTTTTTTTTTTGTTTTTTTTGTTTTTTTTTTTTACTGTTTACAGACCATATCCTCATCCTAACCGTCCCGTTCCTACCTGCACCTGTTGGTGGAAACAAGGCTTTAAGGGCAGTTTCTGCAGGCCAACTGAGTATTTAACAACTTCAGCAGCTCAATTGCATGCTGATCAAGATGCATTCTTCTTTGCATTACAACAAATGTGCTGTGCTGTTTTAAAAGTTGACAATGAAGGTGTGCAGTTTTTTTCTTCCAGTCCTGGTGAAGCCGGATCTGACGGGCTTTGTTAAGGGCAGACACTCCCACTCTAATGTTCATCGACTTATAAATGTTATTCAGTTTTCTCAAAATACTAATTGTATGGTTCTTATAATCTCATTGGATGCTAAAAAAAAGCATATGACCGGGTGGAATGGGGACATCTGTTTGAAGTTCTGGGTAGGTTTGTATGGAATCTGAATTTATTAATTGGATCAAACTACTGTATAGGACTCCAGCTGCTAGGGTATTGGTAAATGGTTCGGCATCAGAGGTTTTTCTTTTGGGTAAAGGGATGCACCAGGGGTGCCCCCTCTCTCCCCTATTGTTTGCACTGGCGTTAGAACCATTGGCAGAAACTATAAGAATTGACCCAGGGATTTGTGGGATATCCTTATTGAATAGTGAACAAAAAATATCTCTTTATGCGGATGATGTTTTTATGCGGATGATGTTTTACTATTTATCACAGAGCCAGATATATCTATTCCCAAACTGATACCCATTATTAATCAATTTGGCTTCTTGTCTGGATATAAAATAAATTTTGATAAATTCGAAGCTTTGATGCTTGCCGATGGGGGGAAATGGTCGGCTTCAGGTTTCACTTATCAGAGTGTCTGCAGATACAACAGAGCTATACAAGTTGAATTTTAAAATGACTATAGTCTCAATTAGGAAAGATCTTGATAAGTGGTCTGAACTCCATTTGTCTTGGATGGGCAGTATAAGTTTAATTAAAATGAATGTATTGCACAGAATATTATATCCTATATTAATGATGCCCCCCAGGATCACAAAAAAAAAATTTCTTAGAGATTGAGGGATACTTTTATAAATTTATATGGCATGGGAAGAAATCTAGGCTTAAAAAATGGACCTTACAGTTACCTTACAGGTATTTGCCTGGATTCACCATCAGAAGTGGCAGAAGTGTGCTGTCTTTAGGAACATGTAAATCACAGTTCGTTTTTTTTTTTTTTTTTTTTTTGTCCAAAATCAACCTTCTTTATATTGTACAACCACACTGCTTTGCTCTCACATGTTTCCTTGTTCATTTGATCAGCAGAGCTCCACAGATCGACACTGTGCTGTGTTAAACGACGTCATCAACCTGGAAACGTGTGATCATGTGATATCACGATATTACATTTTCTATCTGTGTTTTTGGTATTTTTACTGTATCTATGAATACAGTATGAATGTTATCAATGAATTTCTTTGAGGTTGGTAAATAAAACATTATACTCAACAAGATGCATGACTGGTACAAAACCAACATCTATTAACTGTTGCAAATATTTTATAAGCATTTTGATTCATTTACTCATTTATTATTCATTTACTCATTTAAGCATTCTTATTCATTTATTCATTTACATTTTATCCTTAGATTTTAGTAACATGCATTAGGCTTTGCTTTTAATAGAACTACAGCTTAATTGTTATCATTGCTTTGCAGGTTACAGATGCATTCACATAAACTCATATAAGGTTACTGAGTTCAATACTGAGAAAAGAGCTGAGAACTAGCGGCCTTGACAATGTTCTGGATGGCCAGTAGGGAGTAAATCGTAAATATTGTTGCATCTCTTTGCTTATCTATTCACTCCTAGCAGAACGGAATTTCCCAGTAACTTAGAAATCATTAAAAGAATAGCCTTTGTGTGAATATTGTGAGAAAATGTACAAGGGAGTCAGTAGAAAGGCAGAAAAAGATAGTGAAGCTGAGCATAGTATCTTTTTCCTTTCAGCTCTGACGCACCTCAGACGAAGGACCTGGAGGAATCAAATTCCCGGAAGAAGGAAGGACCACCTTGCAAAATACACATTCACATGAATGCTCACCACATGCACGCACATAGCCACAATGCTTTGTATCACTATAAATGAGGAGGATAATTTAGTTAGGCGGGTCTTTTGGCTGAACCGAAGGGTCCCGACACTTTGTGTATTAGTGATCAGAAGCTAAGCTAACAGGCCTCCTTCTCGAGAAGATATGTATTGTTTTCTTATTACTGGCTTAACAAAGAATTGTCAATTCTACTCAAACTCTGGTGTTTTTGCCTTCTTTTAAAAATGTGGATTTTTGAACACTCGTCCTTCTGATGATTGATTTACAGGTGGTGAACAAATCTTTTAAAGCCAACAAAGAATATTTTAAAACTTCAATTGGTGACCCACGACGTGATCCACTAAGAACGGCAACGGAGAGTATCCAGAGCAGGATTCGGGTTGTCTGAGTCTGGGCGCCCACCACAACAAAGGTAAGCAGTAACCTATTGTACTTAATGTACTGAATACTGCAGATTGATTTTAACCAAATTTATCAGACATCCTGAACCCTCACTCTGGTGAGTACAAAGCCAGTCTGTAGGAAAGCAATTCATTATATGGTAAAAAGTTAAAGGGTATTTCAGTCCCTTTAAGGATAGGGGTGCCAGTCCCCTACAAGTAAACAGGGTTTCAGTCCCTGTAAAAGTGAGGTGCCAGTCCTCACCGCAGGAGGTTACAGTCCTCCTGTGAGAAAAAAGGGTATTTCAGTCCCTTTAAGGATAGGGGTGCCAGTCCCCTACAAGTAAACAGGGTTTCAGTCCCTGTAAAAGTGAGGTGCCAGTCCTCACTGCAGGAGGTTTCAGTCCTCCTGTGAGTAAAAAGGGTTCCAGTCCCTTTCTAGTTTTGGGGTACCCCATTGTATGTTTTATGTTTGTCTAATGTCTTATGAATAATAATTTATAAATATAAATATAAATATTAAGATAAATATATCATTACAACAATAATAGTGGGGAAGAAAATATATATATATATATAAATAAATTGTATGTAGAGCAAACTGTGGTGGCTTTGATACACAGAACATAGAGCAACTGAAGATAATAACCTAAAAGTGTGGGATTGCACTGTCCTATTCTAGAACAGGACAGCAGCAGCTCAGAAGCTGTGGTGATTTTGCTTAAAGCATTGTGATATTTTTGCATTGTGAGTGTTTTCAGAAGTTTTTTGAGAAGCTGTGGTGATTTTGCTTAAAGCATTGTGATATCTTTGCATTGTGAGTGTTATTAGAGCTTTAGAGATTTTTCTGTGGTGATTTTTGCCTGCAGCGTTGTGGCATTTTTTTCATTGTGAGTGTATTCAAAGCTTTAGTGATTTTGCTATGGTAATTTTGCATGTGACATTGTGACATTTTTCCATTGAGAACTTCATTGCTTTTGCTATGCTGATTTTGCATGTGGCATTGTGATATTTCTGCATTGTGGGAGAATTGTATTGTGGGGAGGCTTTTAAACACAGAGCTTTAAGTGTTTTGAAAAAAAAAAAAAAAAAAAAAAAAAAAAAAAAACTCTCTGCTGTCTTCATTTAATTCCGGACAGTAGAGGATTAAGACAGCAGAACTTTTACTGGATAAATTTTTCTGCTCTGTGGGGGGAAACTGTATTGATTGTTGACTTCTGTTGTGTGGAGAATTAAAACCGGGTTTTGCGAATATCACACCGGACGCTGAGTGAACATTTTGACTGAAGCATCGCACTGGTGGAAACCTAGCGATGTTAACATAAGCCAGTGGTCTGGTGAAGTAGGTTGATCTGTGATCTCGCAGGTGCTGTGAAGGTAGCAAACCCGGGGACACGATCCATTCACATACATCAGAGTCCATATTTTATAACATGTCTATTTCAGCAGAGCAAGTCCCTCCTGCGGAGGGCAAGAAAGACAACTTTTTAACTCGTGTAAAAAATCAAGCCCAGTCAAGCATTGCAGGCAAAGAAAAAGAGTTTGATTCTTTTTGGTCAGATTGTGTGACTAAAATGCAGACAAGCCAGGTGAATGTGGTAAACCCTAACCCTCGGAAAGTTTTGATATGGTTAAAATGTGCAGGATCTGAGGCAGAAGGAGCTAAGGAGGTTGTTAAGAAAGACATGGAAAATGCGAGTAGGATTAATAAGGGTAAGAAGAAGAAAAAATTTGAAGAAGCAGAGAATTGGAGAGCTTTTATTCATCATATCTATATTACTGCAACAGCATTGTATGCACTTCAGCGACACCAGCGTAGCAGACACGGGGAGTCGAGCTTTTCTCCCTCCCGTCCTGGTCCACCTCCTTATCAGACCTCTCCAAGCCCTGCTCTTCAGGCGCCAATCCTTAATGTAAAAGGAGGATTTTTGGATTGTGAGGAGGCTCGGGCAGACTCTTTGACTTCTCATACTACCTTGTATCCATCACTGAGTCCTGCAGGACTTCTCCATTCTACATCAATGGAGCAGGATAAGAGGGACAGTTCTAGCAGAAGAAATGTTACTAGTCAGCTTATAGACCACCCTCAGGAGACTGAGAACACATCTTGCTCCCAAACTGAACCTCTTTCTGGTTCAGACGGAACATTTTCTATGACAGTGGCAGGAGTTTTGAGTGCCACTCCAGTAAAAGCCAGCACGAACCCCTTTCTGCAGCAGATGGAGGACATTTCTAGACAGAACCACCAACAGGTCACACATGACTCCACTTCTTTGTGGCATCCTTCTCGGAACCCCGCTCCCTCTGCCAGCATGGCCACTTCTGACTTGATTACTTTTAAAAGCACAGAAAACATTTCTTCAGTGGAACCGCAGAGCTCTCTCACCGAGCCCCAATTGGGCCCACCATACTTTCAGAACATGCCACAGCGACTTGGAGGAAATTTTCCTCTGATGCAACACCAAGCTGGAGGCTCAGTTTACAAGCCTTATTCTTTGACAGATATGCATTCTCTTACTTCTAAGTTACCTGCTCTCACTTCTGGGGGACTGATGTGGTGGAACAAAATGATTTCTCTTACTGCAGGGACTCAATTGGCTCTGGGAGATGTGCGAGGGATGGTTGCCTCTTGTACATCCACTCTGACTCTCAGAGAACTTGATTACTTGGCAGGAACTTTTACTCATCCTAATGACACCCCTTTGGGACCTTATGCTACTGCATGGTCAGCTGCACTTGACAGAACATTTCCCCCTCCTGTGGGTGATGTAGCTAAAATGACTTTCCAGAGAGATGACAAAGAGACACCAGAGGACTATGTACTGAGATGCATTACTACATACACTGACAGGGTGGGGCATCACCCCAGCCGTAGTGAGGTCCACTGTTCATTGTTTAAGCAAGCGTTTGAGTCTGGCCTCCCTATTGAGGTTAAGGACAAATTAGGGGACCAGCCTGACCTTTTCCCTTCAGAAGCTTTTGAGCGTTATTGCATGTTTGCTAAGCATCATCTTAATCAGTATGACAAAAAGCAGACGGAACAGCAGAATCACAAAGAGGAGATGGAGGTCTCAGTGTTGAAGCTTCAGTTAGCAAAACTCAGAGATGATGTAAACAGAGAGAAAAAAGGCAAGCAACAGATGGTAGCCACGCCCCCTACTCCACTTCAGGCCCCGGTGACTGTAGCTCCACAGGCCCCTCCCCCAGCTATGCAGCAGTCCTATTATCCTCCATACTCCGGCCCTCCTAGGGGGCGGGGAAATTTCAGGGGACGCGGTGGAAGGGGTGGCCCTAGGCGTGGTGGACGAGGAAGGGGTGGGCCAGGACAGCAGGGGTGTTTCAACTGTGGACAGTTCGACCACTGGCATAAGGAGTGTCCCTTCTCTCAGCCATTCCCACAGCAGGCACCCTATGCCTCTGCAGCTCCGCCCCCACCACCTCCTCCTGGAACTGGAGGGTGGATACCTCAGCAATAGGGATGCCCAGGAGGAGCCTATCCAGTCATGGGGGAGGAGGCAGAGCCCATGATGACCGTCAGAGTGGGTGGAAAGTTTGTGACTTGCTTGGTAGATTCAGGGGCAAAATGGTCCACGTTAACCTCTGTTTCACCTGAACTTTTATCCACTGATACTTTGGCACTCACTGGCTTCTCTGGGACTCTTCAATATCTGCCACTCACTGCTCCTCTACCCACCGAGGCAGCTGGATATCATTTTGAGCATCGCTATGTTTCCTCTCCACACTGCCCAGTCCCACTGATGGGCAGAGACATCCTCACTAAGCTGAGAGCAGAAATTCTTTGTTCTCCAGATGGAGTGACTGTCAGATTCCCTAATGGAAATATAGTGGACTGCAACTCTGGTCTCATTCATTCTGCCTCACATGGACAATGGCTTCTTTCCACCCCTCCTGCTTCTGCACCCAGCATGCAAACTGAACATGCACGTATATTCTGGCTTCTTTTGGATGACCTCACACCTTCACCACAGTCACTGCTCACCCTGTATGCTCAATGGTCCCCCTGGATCCATCACCATGCTCCCTACGGCCCCCCTCCTGACCCTCCTCACTGTACTATGTTATATGATCGCTGGGACACCAGCACTGATTATTATCACAGATGGACAGATGAGGCTGTGGGGACCTGGGACCTGTCTGGCTCTGGCATTGTTTTGGGCCCCCAAGGTGTGGCTGCTTTAATTGATTTAACCCCTGAACAGTTATCCTTTTATGAAATGTCTCCTTCTGCAGCACCTCATGTCACTCTGGCAGTCAGTCCTGCTCATTCTGCTAAAGATTTAGGCCCTATGTGTAAGCAGGCCTCAGATGCTTCTGACTGGGTAAACACTCAGCTGCCCCAGGTTTTGTTTTCTCCCTCCACTTCACTGTACAAAATCTGTTCCCTCACTCAGGACAAAGCCACACCTGAAACTCTTCTTTTGGACAGACAGCATGGCTGTGAAAAAACTGACCATCCACATAAAGATTTTCTTTGCTCCACTCTGCCCTCTTCCCTGTGGGCTAAGGGGCCTGGTGATGTGGGGACCCCTATGAAAGTGTCTCCTGTCACCTTCAACTATGAGTCCCCCAAACCTGTCTTTCGAGCTCAATATCCCATTTCTGAAAAAGCTATGGCTGGATTGAGACCTGTCATTGCTGATCTTAAAGCTAAACAGGTTATTTATCCTACCTCTTCTCCCTGGAACACTCCTATTCTTCCTGTCCCCAAACCAGGAACTGACATTTTCAGAATGGCACATGACCTCAGACTCATTAATCAGATAACCAAAACCAAACCACCTGCAGTCCCTAATCCTTATACCTGCCTGAACTCCATCACCTGCCAATTCCAGTTTTTCTCTGTCATTGATCTGAAGAATGCTTTCTTTCACATTCCTCTCCACCCATCAGTTCAACCTCTCTTTGCTTTCACCTTCGAAGGACAGCAATACACTTATCGTGTTCTTCCTCAGGGCTGGGTTCTGAGCCCTGGGATCTTTAACCAATGTCTCAGAACTTTTCTAGAGGACTTGGATATTCCTCCAGGTACCACTCTTTTACAGTACGTAGATGACCTCCTAGTGGCTGGAACGGATATGACAAGCTGTCTTAACCTCACCATGTCCCTGCTACAGAAACTGGCAGATGGTGGCTTCAAAGTTTCAAAAGATAAAATGCAGTTTTGCAGACCTGAAGTTCTGTTTTTAGGACGTCTTATTTCTGGCCAGAATCTGACTGTCTCTCCTGATCACAGAAATGCCATTCTTCATGCTAACAAACCTCTTACTGTTCAGGACATGCTTTCTTTTCTTGGCTTAGTGGGATATAGCAAAAATCATATCCCCTCATACACGGAGCGCACCAGTCCTCTCAGAGACATGGTCACAGAGGCTGGTCACCGTAATCTTAAAGCCACACTCTCATGGACTACTACAGCTGAGGAAGCCTTCATTTCCCTTAAACAGGATCTGGCCTCTGCGGCTGCATTGGCCAGACCTGACTACTCCTTACCTTTTCACTTGGACACCTCATTGTCAGGAAAACATGCTCATTCTGTCTTATATCAACTTCAGGAGGGATCACACAATATTCTTCGTTATGACAGTGTCACACTTGACCCCATGGAGGTCCGACAGCCAACTTGTGTCACCGCGACTGCAGCTGTCGCTGCTCTACTGGTGAAGTCTGCTCCTGTGGTTCAGTGTCATCCTCTCACTGTACACACTCCTCATGGAGTTAGAGCTTTGTTGGACTCTTCTGCTTTCACTCTCTCTCCTCTCAGACACACAAAAATTTCCCGCATTGTGTGTCAGCCCCATATCACCTTTGAGTCCACCCGTTCTAATGCTGCTGAGGCCTTCCCTGAAGGAGAACCACATGACTGTGTGCCCAGAGTTATCGCTCTTTCATCTTTTCGCCCTGGCCTGTATGCCACACCTCTTTCTGATCCTGATCTCTCACTCTTTACAGATGGTTGTTGTTTTAGGGGCGCACAGGGGGAGTTAAGGGCCGGATTTGCAGTGGTCCAAGATGTAAATACACAGAGAAAAGAAGGACAGTTTGAAACTGTCCTAGCTGAAATCATTACAGATGAACACAAGTCAGCACAAAAAGCTGAACTAAAAGCTATCATTGCAGCCTTAAAATATGCAAAACATAGAAGAGTGAATATTTTTTCAGATTCTGCTTACATTGTAAATGCTGTACATATGGAACTTCCACAGTGGGAAAAAGGTGGATATCTGACATCCACTCACAAACCAATTAAACATGCCAAACTCATGAAGGACTTGGCACAGGCTCTCTTAGAACCCACAGAAGTGGCAGTTGTTAAAGTCAGAGCGCACACGAAAAGCCAGGACAGGCAAGCCAGAGGAAACGCAGCGGCAGATAAAGCAGCAAAAGACGTCACTGGCTATTGACCACAGCTATTTCAGATGCTACTCTCAGACCAGGAGGGACTGAAGGAAATAGAAAAACAGGAATTGAGAGCATCATCAGAGATTATAAAAACTACTGTTTACTATTCATTTGATATTTAAATTTTTTCCTTTCTTAGACCTTTTTGGGAGCTAATGAAATTTAATATTTTTATATTCTAAAATTGTATTGTATTTTTATTATAAAGCAGCACTGTTTAAGCTTATAGGGCAAGTTCCTTATTTTATCCATTTTAGTTGTCTTTAGAAAAATAAATAAATAAATAATTATAAAGTACCCCCTTTCCAAGATGGTTCGCTGAACCACACAAAGCTATAAATGACAGGTCTTATTAGCTAAGAGGACAGGTCTTATTTCCATACATTCCTTAAATGACAGATAATGAACCTGGACACTGTTGTATTTACAGCAAAGGCATTAATTTAACACTCTGAACAGATGAGAAGTCATATTCTCACTGAAAACAATTAAGCAGATTTTAAAATCATATCAGACATACGTTTTATTTTAAGACAAAATTTGGAACCGAACCATGTTTGTTTTTTCTTTTCTTTTTTTCATAGCCGATTTTTAAGATGAAATTGATCTGTGGCTGTTGTTGTATTACACTAATCCATTCTCTCTGTGAGCGTTCTATTCAGGCTGCGGTTGACAAAAAAAATATTCTCCTCCACCACCTTATTCAGCTCAGTTTCCCCTTCTGGAGGTCCAGTCCCTGCTGGACTCTGATGACCCCCTGGATGGAGAAGTGTCAGGGGAGGACACAGAGGTTTGAGACCCCTTAACCATGTTTTCTGCAGCTGACTTCCTACTTAAAGGTACAAACAGTACTGTGTTGGTTGATGAGGGTTTGAAGCTCCGGGAGACAACGGATCTCTCGTACAGTTGCTATTTAAGGGTTAACCACACAGGAGGATGGTTTAGTGGACTGAAGGGTACCTTCAGTCCAACAGGGGGAGTTGTTGCAAATATTTTATAAGCATTTTGATTCATTTACTCATTTATTATTCATTTACTCATTTAAGCATTCTTATTTATTTATTCATTTACATTTTATCCTTAGATTTTAGTAACGTGCATTAGGCTTTGCTTTTAATAGAACTACAGCTTAATTGTCATCATTGCTTTGCAGGTTACAGATAGCTGGTGGTGCTTCTTTCAGTGCAGACTGGCTCTGAATTTTTGATGCTGCCTCTAGAGTTTCGCACCAGTTCCACAGTTCTATTGGATTTAAAAGCTAAGGAAGAGAGATAATCAATAAAGAGAAAAGCATAATATTTAAACTTCTATTACAGTTTCTGATCAGTGTACTGTTGTAGTTTAACAACATAAAACTCATATCTGAATCTGTGATGCTGCATCAGGCTCAAAAATATATATATAAAAAAGTCAAAAATAGTTTCTAAGATCATCAGTAGAAAATCCAAGTCTGAAGTCAAAAACCAGCAATGTGCAAGCAGGGTGCATTTATTGAATCAACATAAAAAATACAAACAACAAATGCATAAATAAAGTCAAGACTGATTTTACTCTGCTGCTGTTTTTATGCACTTCTTAGAGCCTTGCCCCCTCAGTTTTTATGCATCTTGCCCAACTTATGTTGCACCATTACTCCTAATCTAATCATGTTCCCAATCTAGTCACCACCTTAGGAGGAGGCACATCAGAATCCCTTTGTTCTCTTATCAAAGTCACCTTGGGCTCTACATGAGTGCTCAGTATTTGGCATGCATCCATTTTTACCATTCAGTGCAAATATACATATGCTGAGTTAAAACATACACATGCATATATTTGGTCATATGTTTTCCAGTGTGTCACCATAGAATGAGGTACAGTATGGTGTCATAACCCTTGATAATAAAGGCTCTTTTCGTCAGACACAGTAAATTACTTAATTGTTTACACAGGTGCTCCTTTCATGCCCCTTGTTTACCAGCTGTAACTCATCTTCTGTTGGGAGTCCTACTATGTCATCACATTTGATAGACATCAAATTCAATCTGGCAGGGTTTACTACTTTCCTCTGCTAAGCATCTAATTTTAGCTTACTGTCTGATCAGCATGGGGCTGAGCACGTGGTCATCTCCTCACTGTGTATGTGGTCATAATACAGCTGTTTGTGTCCATTCTTTGAAGTTGTCTGTGCACATCCTCTAAGGTTGTCTATGTCCATTCCTTAAAATGGTTTATGCTCATTCTATCGTACTGTATGTGCCTGTCCTACACCTTCCCACATGCTCATGGTGTCAGGACCTTTCTTTGTCTAATCTTCTGCTGGAACAGAGCCTGGTGGACGTCACAACACAACCACCCATCCACTCTACTATTATTTGTAACTTGCACTTCATCTCTCTTTGTTTCCTGATTTGTGTTTACAACTAGTCTGCTATCACACTGTAAGGAGGTTTTGTGGCTCTTTTTTGGTTTTGTGAACTTATGTTTGTTTTATATATCTGCAGCTGGGTGTGGGAAAGCCAGCAAATGTCCTGAATAAGGCTCTGTGGTTTTTCTCAGAACGCTAATACAGAGTAGTATTATAAAGAATGTCATCCGAGTTCTTTTGGTTTTTCCTTTCAGAGTACAGAGTAAATATTATACTACAGTACCTGCCTCTAAATGTTGATTTCTTTGTTGAATGTAATGTATATGTTGCGCGAGCTTTATTTGTTTGAATAGTTTTTTGTTTGTTTTGTTTTTTATGTGAGGGTATCAGTGTATAAATTGCACTTTTTGTGCTGCGTCATGGGCTGGTTGTCATTAAAACCACATAAAAGCTTTGCTGTCTTTTGTATGGGCCACTATACATAAAGGTTGTGCCATTTTTATTATTTCACACTGTTTCAAGACGGCTAGAAAATCCTGAGCTACAGTCACATGCCAAAGAAATCGCCATGCAAAATCACCCATGCTTTTCTCTGTAGTGTAACCTACATTTAAAATGCCTTTGTGTTTGTCTGGTTCTGTTTTCAACTGACACAACAGAAGATATATTTTCTTTTGATACAGATAAAAACTTGGATTTCACTGTACTGAAAGACAGCTGAAAGGGAAAACGTGAGAACACTGGGCCTCATTTACCAACCGTTCTGACAAACAAATTTGTACTGAAGTCATATTTATACAAACTTTTTGTGAAGATTGTGGCATTTACAAAAATCTATGAATCTACAAACACACAGGAGTACTCTTACAAACATTTGAATGCCGACATGTTTGAACAAAATCAACACACCTGACTCAAATCAATGGTTAATCAGCAGACTGCGCAAGTCTAAGGGGCTTGACCCAAGGGGGCGACCAACAAAAGCATCAGGCGAAACTCATTGCCACCCTCGTGAAACCGAACACACGGGACGTGATAAATTGTAGTGACGGATCGGATCACTTTTACTCCAAGAAATTTGATTGGTTATGATATTGGAGGGAATTTTGACCTTTTCAAACCAGTCCATGACAGAAAAGACATGAAGGATGAAGAGTCAAAAGATTTTTCTCAAACTGACAGAAATCATGCTACTGTATAAAAAAAAGACAACCCTGGGTTCATCCTATTTTACAAAAAAGCAAACATCATATTGAATATAGTCCTATGATGGCGGAGTCAAATCTGATCCATATAAATTCAGAACCTACGTTCGGACAAATTCAATCTGGCGCCACGCGGCTACCTTTTATTTACATCTCTATAAACTCTGCGTGAAGTATGGTAAACTACAAGAAAGTCAGATATAACAAAATCTGCTCCATTATGTTCAAAGTGTTTGCAGACTGCACTGTCTAGCTTGCTCTTAGCTCACTGGTCAGTCAAAGAAGCCCCTCGCTGTTTGATTGTGGTGCCATGCAACAGCGACAAAAATTGAACATTTTTTTATTGTCTTGTGTCGAAACCCCCATGTGCACGTCTACGCGAACGAGTGCAACATTTCACATGCACACCTGGCTGGAGGAGAGCAACAATTTTCACCTCATTGTGCAAGTTTCATAGAAAATTAATGGAGAAGGAGCGACATCGCCTCCCGTGTGTCGAGCCCATAAGTCTGAATCAGGTGTGTTGCAACAGGAAAATCCTAAAACCTACAAGACACCAGTCCTTGAGGACCAGGCTGAAGATCACTGCCTTAGTACCTGGTTAATAACACCAAGTATTGGACTCACCTGAAGGTTTCATTTCATCAGATGCGCACACTCCAACAGCGCACATTCCACAGCAGATGTTAATCTCCTTTCCAAACTGTAGAAGATACAGTAGGCTATGTAGGCTACGTGCACTCATGGAACCAAACTGAAGGCTCGCTGTTCAAGTTCAGGAGTAATTTATCAGGCGGATTGTACATAAAGCTGCTTTTATATGATTTATATGTCTGTCTATTTCATAATCACCTGTAAAAATATAGCGTGTAAGGGCAATCAGGTTTCAGTGCACATTTTTATTATTTGTTTTCATTCATTGTTTTAGCATTCTCTTTACTTTTCTTCGTCTATCTCACCGCTGTCTTTGTGTGTTTGCACAAATCCCGATAGTCTTGACCTTGTATGGGGATTTCAGGGGCTCTTACCTGCAAAGCAGGGCCATTCACTGATCAAAGAGAAAAGGAACCAATAATTTCACAATCTAGAAACACATCAGTGAATCTAACAGCGCTTTTCTTAGTACAATTTATGGACAAATTTATGAAGATTCATAATAAGATATTGGTGAATGAGGCCCATTGTTCCCGTTGCTTCAGCAGTGTTTTTCATTTTCAATAGAAAATGCTCCTGAGTCGCTGGATTTAAGCGTTGTCTGTCGGAGTGACAGCTGGGAACGATAAAAGCTGTTGCTCTGGGATTCAAGGGGGCTGTCCGACACCTGCAATGTGCACAAAAGAGAGAGGGAGAGAGCTCTTTTTCAACATCCTAATTACAGTTTTAACACTTAGAAAACAAACTACTATAGATCATTTTTTATGTTTTCCTATAGACAACCTGCCAGGATAAAACAGAGATAGGTCCTGCCACTGCAGCACCGTGAGAAGGGAAAAACTCCCACTAGGGAGGCTATTCTCATCATTTCTATTCAAATTTGCAACCCAGTCCAGTTATGTGCAGAATTATGTAGGTGACTTTGCAGTTGTGAGGCATCATCCTAGTTCCCTGTAGTGAGGAAACTGGGATGATGTGGAAATCATCATCATGTATCAAACATAAACAACATATTGGATATGATTGTGGATTTTAGGATAAGTATGAATCCTATTTTCACTCTAGGAGAAGAGATTGGGTCAGTGCAACACTACAGAAACCTGGATGTTCACCCTGACATTGGATTGGACACAGACACTGTTTAACAAAAAGAACAAATAAGACTCTACATCTTCAAGAAAGCTTAGGGGCTTTAACATTTGTAGCATGATATTTTATATCCTCTGTCTATCTGTGGTGGAGATGGCAACTCTCATTGTAACGATCTGTTGGGGGACGTAGCATCAAAGATGTATATTTGATCCAGTGAAGTCTTGTAGGCGATTATTACAAATATTAGACAAATGTGGTCTGTATTGTGGCTATTAAATAAGTACAGTAAACTCAAGACTTAAAGAATGAAAGATAAAATGGGAGACATAACAGAATGTGGAATTTTACCTCTTCGAATTTCTTGGCCTTGTACTGCTCTGCACCTTTCAGGAAGTTCAGTAGTATGATGTCACAAAGAACTGTGCCCTTTATCATAAAAACAACAATAATAATATTAAAACTTCTAGCTCATAAAGCATTCATTAAAGTGGAGAGAAAACACAACATCAAAGTCCAATATTTTCTTAAACTCCAATGGCCAGAGGTTAAATTGGACTGAGGCTGAGCTCTGGTGCATAAGCCAGTGCTTCATCATGAGATCTTCAATGATAAACTTTCCTCATGGATCCAATTTTTGTTCTAAACAATCAAAAGAATACTTTTAACATTTCAGACAATGAAACTCATTTATGTTTGTTTCGATGTTGAATACCAGAAACCAAGAACTCAGCAGGGAAGTCAACTCTGGTCCCTGTTGGGCCAGTGTCCTGTAGGTTTGAGATGTTCCCTGCTCCGACATAGCTGATTAAAAATCAAATGGATCCAATAGCTTGATGCCACGTTTTAAAAGACTCTTTCATTTGAATTATGTATATTGAAGCAGAGAAACATCTTAAACCTGCAAGACAGTGGTCTTTGAGGACCACAGATGTCCATCCCTGTCTCAGATCATATGCAGATTATTTACTTTTTTTGTTTTGTTGTTTTGCTTTGTTTCGCCTTTTTTTTTCTTGTTTTTTAGCAAGTAAGCGACGTCATCACCTGTCAGTGGGCCTGAGTCAGTTTTAGGCAACAGGAAAATAATTGCAATGTGATTCTAATGAAAAGTGGAGCTTTAACGAGTAACTGCATCACATCTGTGTAAAATTTCTCTGAAACTTTTTGTTGAGTCAACTTTCCCCACATCTAAGAACGACATTGCTAATCTGTCTTAAAAGTTAACATTGAACTTAACTTTGTATGAGTCTCATTTACTGTTCAGTTTGATATTAGAAGATGTGAATTTCCAGTGGTAAAAATTAGAGAAGCAAAGAGGAAGATGACAGAGATCTTCAAAAGGTGAACAGTTGCAGACATCCGTTAGACTGTGAACTAACTGATCTTTAAGAATAAGTTAACAAGGCTAGAGCCCTTGCCCTTAAATCATTGTGTATTTTGATATTAATGCACTTTTTTCTGTGTCATTAGAAATGAGTTTATTAACATAAAAGTACAAGACTGAACAACCAAAATGTCACTGCTGTCCCTAGCTTTCCTTTCTCAATGTCAGTTTTACTTATGCAGAGTTGACCAGAACAGAGCAAATTATGAGGAAATAAAGGAGAGAAAAAGATTTTTTATGTCCGAATAACTAAAATGTTTTCTGCCATAAAAAATAAACTACTTTGATTAAAAGTAAAAAGGTTATCCTATTTTATGTAAGCTAAATTGTTACTGTATGAAATAGTCTGCAAATGATAGTTAATGTGCCCCCAAGAATTCACTCAGACACAATATAAGTATTTTACACTATTAATACTTAATTTGTGGCTGTGTGAATTCTGTTAATCAACTTTCATTATATTATTAGATTGTGATAAACAAACTACTCAATGAAAAATAACTGGTTTGCCAAATCTACCAGTAAAACTCACCACTCCCACTGATGTAAACGCTGCCACCATGTTTATGAGTGTAGGGATCATATTAAACTTTCCAGCCTACAAAAGAGGACCAACAGTTGAAAGGTCAGAGTCAAGGTTTCATTCACAAATACTTTGTGATTAAATGTTTTCTGAAGTTTTTATTCTCTTAACTTTCTTGGGCTGTATAAGTGGCCCAAACCCAGACTTTGACATGTATTAAAATGTATATACTCACATTTCCATTGACCAGAACATCAAACCTAATGGCGTAGGCTTTGACCAAAGTCCGGTAGTCTGTCCCATTTTCCATCTTATAATATTTGGCGAACCTGCTCAGACAAATCCATCACACTGTTCTTTGAAACTAAACAAGAAAAATGTATCTCAGAGAGTCAGTAAATGAGTGTTTGGTGGATTATTTGTTTGCTGTAGCAATGCTTGTCAGCAATAAATTTGATACTGTTGGAAAGTGGTGTAAAGAAATGAGCAGCAGAGTTGATTAAGTGGGTCATGTTAATGAGAAACGTGCCAAATCTTCACTGCCAAACAACTGATTCTGATATTGACTCTTGTTGCTAGTAATCAGGTTCCTCATTGGCACAGTCTGGTCAGAAATACCTGAAATTGTAGCCAGGTGAGACGGTACTCTTCTGTGACATGCCGTCCAGTCGGGTGAATGAGTATGAAGGATTACACTGGTCATCTGACTTGTCCAGATCACACATCCAGCCAATCTTTATTCCAATCACTCCTCCCTGACAGAGGAATCGGGCAGAGATATAGATTATTGAGCTTTACTTTAAGACCTGCATGTGTATGCAAAATTTATGTTCTGGTTTAAATGTTTAGGCTAAAGAAGTATTTGATCTAATTTTAACCTGAGTATACAATCTCACTGCAACTCTTAATACTGCCAAGGTGGAGGTCATGCAAACGGAGGATGAAGATGGGTGCTAGGTAAGCTGTTTTTAGGGGGCAACACAGTGAGAAAATCTGCGAAAGTTCGGTAGTGTTTTTGGTATAGAGCGTTTTGGTGCAGAGATTTTGGTTTTGGTTTTTATGTTCTTGTCATGTTTAGTTCCGTTTTGCTTTCTGTTTCCTGTGATTAGTGCACCTGGTTTGATTTGGCTAACTCACTTCACCTGGTTCTTCTTAGTTCACCTCTGTGTATATATACACCTTGGTTAATTTATTCTCTGTCAGCTCATTGTATGTCTTCATCTCATGTTGCTGTCTTGATTCCATTGCATTTCCCCAGTTTCAGCTTTGTAAGACATTTGGTTCTGTTTTTTTCATTAAAACCTTATTCCTGTCTGCCTCCTGCCACATCAGCCTGCGTTTGCGTCCTTACCTCTGCATTAACCCCTGACAAGTGCGGCTTTAAATCTGAGTACAGAGAAATAATGATGGAGAAAGACTATGGAAAATGCAGCATTTCAGTTTTATGAAATGCTTCATTCTCAATATCCATCCATCCGCCTGTCATTCTCCCGCTCCATCCTCCCCTCACTGGTGAACAAGACCCAGAGATACTTGAACTCTTCTACTTGGGGCAGAACCTCATTCCTGACTTGGAGAAAACGCTCCACCCTTATTTGGCTGAGGACCATGATCTTGGATTTGGAAGTGCTGATTCTCATCCCAGCAGCTTCACACTCGGCTGCAAATTGCTCCAGCAAGAGCTGGAAATCATAGCTCGATGAAGCCAACAGATTCAGATCATCTTTAAAAAGCAAAGACCCAATCCTGAGGCCACCAAACAGGATCCCCTCAACACCTCGGCTGCCCCTATTCTGTCCACAAATTTTATTGAATAGAATCAGTGACAAAGGGCAGCCTTGGTAGAGTCAAACCGTCACTGGAAATTAATCTGATTTACTGCCGGCAAAGCTGACCAAGCCCTGACAACAGTCGTACAGGGACTGGACAGCTCGTACAAGGGGTCCAGCACTCTGTACTCCCAGAGCGCCCCCATCAGGAGTCTCCGGGGGACAAGGTCAGTTTAAACCACCTCTGTAACTTCAGCCCCAGGATAGGACAGCCCACACCAGGCTCCCCCAACTCTGCTTCCTTGGAAGATGTGTGTGATTAAAGAGGTCTTCAAAGTATTCCTTCCACTGACCAAAAACGTCCCAAGTCGAGTTCAAGATCTCCCCATTCCCCTCTGTAAATAGTGTTGATACTACTATTATTGCTTTCCCCTCCTGAGCCATCAAATGGTGGACCAGAATCTCCTCAAAGCTATCTGGAGGTCATTCTCCATGGCCTCTCCAAACTCCACCCATGCCCTGATAGGCCCATAGTGCAAAAAGATTCAATAGGACTCTTTCTTCAGCTTGACAGCATATCTCAGTGATGTTGTCCGCCATGTGGGGAGCATAACCCGCAAAACACATTTGCGTCTGCCAGGCCTGACTGGCATCCTCCCCCACCATCTAAGCCAACTAACCACCAGGTGGTGATCAGTTGACAGCTCTGCCCCTCTCTTTACTTGAGTGTCAAAGACCAGTTGACACTCAAAGTCCAATGATATGACTACAAAGTTGAGCATCCCACTGCAGCTTAGAGTGTGCTGGTGCCAAGTGCACATGTGGACACTCTTGTACCCGAATATGGTGTTAGTTATGGACAATCCATCACAAACATAGAGGTCCAACAACAAAACCTCCTCAATCCCACTAACACGTCTTTCAATGAGGAAGAAGAGTCAAGGGACCCTGGCGTTGGCTGTCCTATCTCTGGGGCTGAGGTCGCTGAGGTGGTTAAAAAGCTCCTCAGTGACAGGGCCCCCGGGGTGGATGAGGTTCGCCCAGAGTTCCTTAGGGCTCTGCATTCTGTAGGGTCTAGTTGGCTGACACGCCTCTGCAGCATCGCATGGACATCGGGGACAGTTCCTCTGGACTGGCAGACTGGGTGATGGTCTTCCTCTTCAAAAACAGGGACCAGAGGGTGTGCCCAACTACAGAGGATCACATTCCTCAGCCTCCCTGGTTATTTCTATTCAGGGGGTCCGGAGAGGGGGTTCTTGGATTGAGGGGGAGCACTGTGTTTTTTTTTTTTTATCTCAGGCTTGGAACAGTGGACCAGCTTTACATCCTCTTTAGGTCTTAGAGGGGCTTGAGATTTTGCTCAACCAGTCTACATGTGCTTTGTGGACTTGAAGAAGGCATTCGACCATGTCCCCCAGGGACTCCTGTGGAGTATGAAGTGCTGCATCCCCTTGTATGAGCTATCCGGTCCCTGTAGAACTGGTGCCGGGTTGGAGTGAGGGTTGGACTCTGCTATGGCTGCCTCAGATTCTGTCTGTCTGTTTGTATGGAAAGAATTTTAAGGCGCAGCCAAGAGGTTAAGGTGATCCAGTTTGGTAGCCTCAGGATTTGGTCTCTGCTCTTTGCGGATGATGTGTTTCTGTTTGCTTCATCAGGCCATGATCTTCAGCACTCGCAGGAGCGATTCGCAACCGAGTGTGAAGCAGCTGGGATGAAAATTAGCACCTCCAAATCTGAGACCATGGTCCTCAGCCAGAAAAGGGTGGAGTGCTTTCTCCGGGTCAGGAGCTCCAAGGACCTTATCACAAATGAGGGAAGGATGGAGTGGAAGATCGATAGGCGGATTGGTGCAGCATCTGCAGTCATACGGACTCTACATTTGTCTGTCATAGTAAAAAAGGAGCTCAGCCAAAAGGCAAAGCTCTCAAATTACCAGTTGATCTACGTTCCTACCATCACCCATGGTTATAAGCTGTGGGTAGTGACCGAAGGAACGAGACTGCAAATACAAGTGGCCAAAATGAGTTTTCTCTGCAGGGTGGCTTTCCCTTGGAGATAGGTGAGAAGCTCGGTGACCTGGGAGGTGCTCACTGCTCCTCCACATTGATAGAAGCCAGATGAGGTGGCTCGGGCATCTGGTCAGGGTGCTTCCTGGACGCTTCCCTGGTGCAGTGTTCCGGGTATGCCTCACTGGGAGGAGACCCAGGGGAAGTCCCAGGACATGCTGGATGGACTATGCACTGTTAGGAATTGATGTAATTTTTACAGTAAATCTTACAACAGTGTATTGTATTTGTGTTTTTACTGTAAATGGCAATGCATCATGGGAAATCTATGGACAGTCCTGTATTATTATTGTAACAGCGCAGTTTTACAGAGATTTTACAGCTATCGCGTTGCATCATGGGATCGTTGCGTTCCGAATTTTGAATTTAGGCGGCTACGAAGCAAACATTCTGGAACGAAGGTAACGTAACGTTATGTTTATTTTTATATAAAAGACATGACGTTTTTAGTTCTGTTTATCTGAGTGGGTGGTGACAGTTTCGGCTGCTTTGATTAGGGGACATTTGCTATTGTGTTCAGTGCAGATATACATTCTGGTAGCTAGCCTTGACTGTGAGCTAATCTTAAACCACAGAGTAGAAGGAATATCTAGATCGACCAAACCACTGTCGTGACTCGTTACCCTGCCAGCGTACCTAGACCTCACCCACCCCACACCTCACTGGATGGAGATTCGTAAGTTAGCCACTCTGAACTCTAGTCATTATACACACACAGCCCGGAGATTCCCGGCCACCTATACACTTCGTTTAATCTATCCTGATTCAGCATTCATAGCAAAAGCAGTCGGAAATATGTTATTTATTTGCAGTGGGTAAAAATAATTAAGCTAAAAACTACTGACTCGGCTTGCCTTATAGCTGAAACTAATCCGAACACGGCTTAGACTGAATGTAACTGTGGTGAGTAGGGAGGCAAACGTTTACAGCATGCATAGTTTTCTCCAAATAATGTTGACAGATGTAAAAATAATGTCATAGATGTTAAAATATGTCATAATGTTAAATTATTTTCCCTCCACAGCACACTTGCAATTTCCAGTGATACGCAGCCACGCCTGAAGCTGAAGACACACACAGCCTTTCAGTAAGTTGTTCAATTTGAAACTTAACTGCGCATGTTAAATCTTTTAAAACAGTTGGTTTTCAACTTAAGTCGTTCGCTGAAAGTCCGGTGTTCTGTGGTAAAATTGTCATTGCGCTCTTGACTTCTGAGAAGAATGTCATGTTGGTTCCTTTCAGTGTTTAGCTGTTAGTTTAAAGAGGTAGCTTGCATGTGTCTTCTTATAACGTAAGTTTATATCAAGAAAAGAATAACATTATTGTATATATTTCGATCTTAAGTTTTGTCCGTTTCATTTTGCAAAAGATTCAACTAAATCAGCCACGTGTTGTACAGGTTAGCTCAACCAGCAACACCAGCTAGTAAGCTTCACACAGCAACAGTGCAAAATGTTGCGTTGCAAGTTTAGCACGTGTGGAAAGGATTTCAATAAAGTTTGTGAGTTTACTCAGCACATTAAGTTGCATTGTAATAGTGCTAATTACAGATATCAGTGTGGTGCGCCTGATTGCTCCAGACAGTATGTTAAAATTACTGTTCTTAAAGCTCACATATACAGAGACCACAAAGCAGATGTGTCCTTGAGTAGTGCTGGTCAGCGACCATGTACTCCTTTACAATGTGACTTTTGTGCAGTAAGGTGTGAAACATCATCTTTACTAGTCAGTCACTTAAAATCACATTTGCGCGAAGGGTTACACATTGCGTGCCCATTTAGAGGATGTGACAGAAAGTTCTCTGTTTTGTCGAGTTTTGCATCCCATCTTTCTAAGAAACATCGCAAAGACTGCGTTGAACATGTAGAAAACCCCTCTTTGCCAGTGAATCATTGAGTCAGTGTGAACAATGTAACATTAATTATTCTGATGAGGAGCAAGAAGAGCCTGTTGCAGTTGACGAATCCCTCTTTCTTCAGAATCTCACGCTTTTCTATCTAAAACTTCAGGCAAAACTGCTATTACCGGCTACTACAATACAAACTATTATTGAGGGATATCAAGATGTCCATGATGCCAGCCTGACAAATCTGCTTTATACCTTGAGTGAGAAACTAACTGTCCTTGGAATCCCAGAGACCACAATTAACAACATTGTGGATGAAATGAGAAAAGACGATCTCCTCACAGCCAGTAACAGTGGGCATTTGAGCACAGACAAGAAAAGAAAGACAGCTTTTAAGAAACATTTTAATTATGTTGAGCCAGTGCCTCAGTTATTAGGTATCAATGAAAAAGGTAAGGAAGCATTTGCCCAGTATGTGCCTATTAAAGAAACATTGGCTGCACTTTTTAAAAGCAAGTCCATGCAGGAGCAGTATACAGCCACACATTCCCAATCAGCATCAGAGGGTATTTTCCAGGACGTAAATGACGGAAAGGGAGCTCAGTGCAACCCTTTATTTAAAGAGGAGCCATCTTCTCTTGGTCTTATCCTTTATCAGGATGCATTTGAAGTGGTTAATCCACTTGGTTCTTCTAAAAAAAAACACAAGATTCTAGCGGTTTACCTCACTCTAACAGATATTTTGCCTCATAACAGATCGTCCATAGATCACATGCAGCTGGTACTCTTGTGTAAGGAGCAGGACTTCAAATATTTTGGGATGGACAAGGTGTTTGAGCCCCTCATTAAAGACCTGAAAGCTCTTGAGGAGACTGGCATCGAGATAAGTAATGGGAAAATTGTCAGAGGTCGACTGTGTGCTATTTCGGGTGACAATTTAGGGTCTCACAGTATTGGTGGATTTGTTGAGAACTTTAGTGTAAGCCATTACTTCTGCAGGTACTGTGATATAAAAAGATCAAATTTTGAGAGTTCTCCATTACTTTGTGGCAACAAGCGTACAGAACAATCTTTTCTGAATAATCTACAAAAATTACAAAACAGTGATGCAAATTCTGAATGTGGTATCAAGTCAGATTCTCCTTTTAACCAAGTGTCCTACTTTCATGTTTGCCAGCCTGGATTGCCCCCATGTCTTGGCCATGATCTGTTTGAAGGCATTGTTTCCAGTGACCTTAGTTTGTTGATTGGTCATCTAGTTGAGGAGAAACATTTCAGCTATACACAGCTCAACAGGTGCAAAGATCAGTTCAACTATCAGGGAAATGATGCCCAGGACAAACCAGCCGATGTTTCACCTGGTAGCAAAAGGCTCAGTGGACATGCAGTCCAGAACTGGTGCTTCCTGCGTTTGCTCCCTCTCCTAATAGGAGATCGGATTAGAAATCCATGTGAAAATGCTGCCTGGCAACTTGTGCTGCAGCTCAGAGAAATTGTAGAGCTCATTTGTGCACCAGTGATCACTACAGATCAGGTTGCTTATCTTAAAATACTTATTGAGGAGTATGTCTACTTTCGAAGAGAGCTCTTTCCCAGTGAGCCCCTGAAGCCCAAACACCACTATTTAGTTCACTATCCAGAGTTCATTACCCACTTTGGTCCCCTAATTCGCCTTTGGACTCTCAGATTTGAGAGCAAACACACATTCTTCAAAAGATGTGCTAGGAAGTTACAGAATTTCAAGAACATCTGCAAAACAGTCGCAGAGAGACACCAGCTCTTCCAGGCATACTTGAGTGCCGGTGAAATGTTTCAGCCAAATGTGTTACTGGATAAAGAAATGACATTCTATCTAAATGACTACAGTGAAAAAATCAGAGAGGCTGTTGTTGGTTTGCATTTTGAATCTAAAGATACAGTAGCATCTCACGCAGTGACAGTGAAGGGCACATCATATAAAAAGGATATGTTTATTTTGCTGGGGAAAACTGAAGAGGAGTTGGAGGTTGGCAAGATAGAGCTGGTCATTGTGCACCACGGCTCCATGTCCTTTGTCTCAGAAAAATATTGTTTTGTTAAGTTGAGGGACATTGGGGTCTACAGTGTTTTGGGGCCACCCCAAGAGCAGTTTGTTTGTGTGAGGCATGATGATCTACTGGATTATTATCCTTTGCCAGCCTACAAAATGCATGACATTACAATGATCTGTCTCCATCACTCATTTGCAGAGACATATGGCTGCAGCACAGGAGGAGCTCAGGAGGGCTGTCCTGGCAGTACTTCCAGACCTCCCTCCAGACACACTAAATACATTGATGGCAGGCCTGGAAGAACTTGGTGTGGAGAACAAGGAAGACATGAGCCTTCTAAGTGAAGAGAATCTTCTGCCCTTTCTCCGTGTGTTACAATCTGTCCTGCCACTACTCCAGCACTCCCCTGTCCTGCCACTCCTCCATTCACTCCACACCTGTTCCTCATCCTCATCAGTAATCTAGTCAACCTGCCACACCTGTCTTCCTTTGTTCCCCAGTCCTTTATATACCCCACCAGTTCAGTCACTCCTTGTCGGACCTTAAACCACACACCTCAAGGACTCACTCCCGTTCCGTCTCCAGATTCCTCACGTCCCTGTCGGTAATTGTATGTGTATCTGCAATATTCCATTCTGTTAATAAATCTGTTAAACGTCCCCTTGGCTTCCTGGAGTCCATGTGTAACACCAATGCAAATGATTTACAAACATAAACTGATATTAAGTTTTGTCATCCTATGTAAAAAGAATCTGCCCAAAACAAAAAGGATTTTTATGGTTGTAAAAAAAATTAGCATTTGTTCAAAAACATTAGAAATTCTTTGGCAAACATCCAGTCCACAGACGAGAAGCACAGGTCTGTGTGCATGTTTTCCACAAATGCAAATCTTCTTTACAACCTGCAGATCCTTTCTTAACATTTACTAACTTGATTTTTGTGGGCAGATTCTTTTTGCAGGATGACAAAACTTGATTTACACACAAACTGAAATAATTTGCAATCATTCATTTACAGCTGCAAAATATTTGAGTTATCGTTGAGCCCATACATCTGAACTGTTCTTTGTGTCCCTATGCTTTTGCTGATAATTTTCAGAAGTGTGTTTCATGTTTTAATGCAATGTCTTTCATTTTAATGTTCAAATAATCAGTTAATGAGGAACTAGTATTAATGATCTGGTTTTTCCTGTTCCGTCTTCTCCTATTTTTGGATTGAAATGTTTGAAAAGTTTGTATTTTTGTATTGAAATGTTTGAAAAGTTTGTATTTTTGGATTGAAATGTTTGAAAAGTTTGTATTTTTGTATTGAAATGTTTGAAAAGTTTGTATTTTTGGATTGAAATGTTTGAAAAGTTTGTATTTTTGGATTGAAATGTTGAATTAAATAAATGTGCATTGTGCACTTGATTTTCTCTTAAATATGAAGAGAATAAAAAAAAAACACTTACAGCATTTAATTGTAATATTCAAAATATTCTGTCCTGTGAAATTACAGGAAATCCCTAAAATTACAGGAAAATCTTGGCTACTGAGTTGCCGTAAATATAACTTTTTGCTGTAATATTTACAGTATTTCGTCCTGTAAAATTACAGGAAGTTCTAGTAATTTTACATTATTATATTGTAATTAATCACAGTTGGGTGTTGTATTAGTTACAGTACATTGTTGTAATTGTTTCACAGTAACAGTCCTGTATAGTGTTTACAGTAAATTTACGGCAACTATTAGCCAGGAATTTCCTGTAAAATTACAAGAACTTTCTAACAGTGTGTGTTTTAGCTGGTATTTAGCTGGTGCTTTGGTATCCCCACAGATGAGCTGGCAAATGTGGTCGGGGAGAGGGAAGTCTTGACTTCCCTGCTTATGCAGCTGACACCGCGACCCGACACCAGATAAGTGGAAGAAAATGGATGGATTGATGGATGGATGGATAAATGGATGGATGGATATTTATTATACATATACCCCCATTTTGACTGTTACTATCTGAAATACAGATTTCATTTAAGGTGTTACCTTGTTTGCTAGCGTGGTGAAGTTCTGTTGTGCGTAGCGGACAACATCTCCCACTCTGAAAATGGGGCAGTAGGTGTTTTTGACCATGTCAAAGTTACACGATTTAATGTAAGTTTCATTCATTGAAGGAAGGAAGTTCCCTCTGGAAACACAAACATCTATTTGTCAGACTTTATTACCACAGTCATCATCACTATCATGTTAACACAAAAAAAGTTCAGTACTTGGTATAGTTGAAAGTCGGAAAGCGGATGCTGTTCTTAATGAAGATTGTGAAATTCTCCACTTCCATCATTGGTTTACTGAGAAGAGTAGAAAACAAAAGAGAAGACCACTTCAGCTTTCTTTTTAAGTTTCTTGTTTTCGTTTTTTTTTCTATCCTCATAAATGCAACTAAAATACTAAATTGGGAACACAAAGATTTAAAGTGAATATTTCAGCATACTTCGAACACATTGTTAGTCCATCACAGGGTTTAAACAGTTGTTCATCTCCTAAATTTGAATTGAAACTATATCTTTGATACATGATTATCTTATCTAATTTGATTATTTTATCATTATATTGTCATGTTTCATTCCTTCTGATATCCTGCTGAACAGAAAGTTGAACTTAAACAAATAATCGTTATTTAAGACTATTATTTCTAATTCAGACAACAACAAAAAAATACTACAACTACCAGTTATAACTTATGTCTGGGATTGCATTTGCAACACTATGTGAAAACGTGGATGCCATGAGAGTTAATATGTGATTCAAATCATTGTACACTTCAACTACAGTAAATCTTTGGAAAAAGCAGATACCCATCTTACGTTTTGATGGTGTCAATCTCAGCAGGACACCACCCTTTAATCTCACACATTTTAAGAGTAGAATTGAAAGGGACACACTTCCCGGTGAGAATTCCTGGACAGGAATACAAAGAGGTTTAATAAGGAACCAAATAAAGAAATAAATTTACAAGTTTCAGAAATAAATAACGTTTTTCACACATTAACATACATTCTCCATCCAAAACAAAAGTCACACACACTACTGTTATGTTAGACCTTATTTAGGTTTTGGTGATATTTGAAGTCGACTAGTTAGCCCTTTCAAAAACGATTAGTCAGTTAGTCGATTAGTCTTGACATCATCATGATGTCATCAATGGAATGGGACAAATGCTTCATCTCCAAATGGAAACTAAAACGTGTATAAGATGTTATTTGTATACTGCGTGTGTTCCATAAACAAGATTTTTTTTTTTTTACATTGTTATATATTTAACATTGTGTGGGCTCTAGTGTCCTTTGTTGTTCAGCAGGTAGATGAGAACATGGGTCAGGAAGACAATGTGATCAAACCTTGGTTGGCTGCTTTATGTAGGCTAGCAGCTGCTATACTACATGAGCAAAACATCATGCCCACAGGAGTGTTTAGCAACAACAAAACAGTTATTGTCCTCGTCTTTCCATGTGGTCTTTTTGCTCATGTGAGTGTTCGTAACCGTGCTGCTCTGGTCTGTTGCCTCCACTATTAGTTGCTAAACTTTCCGCCTCCACACCAACATCGGGAGGCGGGGGAGAGGTGACTGCTCCTGGGTAAAACTGCAGCTAGCTTCAGGCTTAGCTCCCTTCACTTTACCCAGCAGTGGCAAAGCAGACACGGAACTCTGCTTTAACTAGCAGAGCTGTGTGGTGTTTGTTGCTAAAGCTTGTACCAAAACATTCACCGCTAAACAGGAAGTTTCTCACAGTGACTTTCTCTGCTCCAACTTCCCCCTCCGCTCCCTACGCTCTGACTCTGGCGCTGCACATCCCTCTTCTCCAGCTCTACCATTGTTAAAGGCACTGTTCTTTAAATACAGCAATGTAAACAGCACAATGTCTCTGCACAATGAGAAATAACTCCTCCAAACAAAACATCAACTTTTAAAAAAAGCTGTCGACTTTGTGCATTGTTTCAACTAGTCAGTTAGTTGACTAGCCGTGCACATCCCAGTTATTTATCCTTGATTACGGCAGCATTCTCTGCGACACCATCTCAATTACAGATGTGATTTGTGGCTCTTTAAAGAGAGCCAGATCTTGAGGAGCCGTTCCAAAGAGCCATTCAATAGGCTGGTTTATTTTTTTTTATTTATTTTGTTGTTTTGTTTTGTTTTGGTTTGGTTTTTTTTTAGAAATAAATAAGGGGTAACTTATTTTTTATCAAGGAAATAATAACTAGTGGGAATTATAAGGTAAGATTTGGATCAGGAGAATAATTCAAACTTATCAGTATATACTGTGCTGGTGGGAATTATTCTGAAATATTGGTCATAATTTAATTTGGCTTTTGTTGTTTATGTGATGATTCCATAAGGTGGCTCCATATCTCCATGCTTTTACAATTCTATTCTACATTTTAGTCATTTTACAGACACTTTTCTCCAAAGTGAATTACATCTGAGAGTAGGAACAACACAAGCAAGAATCCAAACAAGATGGGGCATCATAATTAAGTGTTAGTCAGACTGCTGTGAGTTGAGTTGGACCCAGGTGCTAGAGGCAGTGATTTTTTTTTTTTTTTTTACTTTTCTGTAATAGTCCTTTGTTTTAATACAAGATCAGGATTTCATCACACAGTGTCATCTTGGGCATAAGTGCACACAGCTCAGTCAGTCCTGAGTTGAGCCAAAGAGCTGGACAAATCTTTCTATCTCATTCATTGAATAGAAGAGTTAAGCTAAGTGTGGAAATGCTCCTTAAACAGGTGAGTCTTTAGCTTGCTCTTAAAAGTGGATAAGGACTCTGCAGATTGGCCGGAGTTTGGTAGATCGATTCACCACCAGGAAACAACAGAGGAAAAGAGTCTAGCTACTGATTTTGCGCCATATTGTGGTGGGAGCACTAGCCGTCTCTCGCTGGCAGAGCGTAACTGTTGAGATGGAGTGTAGCTCTGGATTAAGGAGTGAAGTTAGACAGGAGCCGTTTGGGTTATTGTTTTGTAAGGGCTTCAAACAGTGGCCTTTTCTGTGTGGAGTTTGAATGTTCTCTCCATGTTTACATGGGTTCTCTTCTGATCACACTAAATTCTCCCTAGGAGTCAGTGTGAGTAGTTGTTTTGGCCCTGCGATGGACAGGTGACCTGTCCAGGGTGTACCCTGCCTCTCACCTGTTAATTATCGGGATAAGCTCCACCTTCCCTGGGATCCTTAATTAGACTAAGCGGTTTAGAAAATGAATGAATGAATAGGATAAACCTGAACAACATCATTCCAACTTTTATTAAGTGTTTTGGATAGGCCTCACAGCATCTGTTTATGAACAATACTTTGTCCATAGAATCAAATCCTGTGAATGGAGTATGTTGAGCATCAGACTCCCACGATGGCACACATGTCAGATGAAGGCAGCATGGAGAATCTGTATGGTTCGCAAAGTCCAACCACTGCACAAAGTCCCAGCCCATTCCAAAGATTGTCAGTGGGGTTCAGGTCTGGATTGCGGTGGCCAATCCATGTGTGATGTGTAATTGCTCCCTAAAACACTCTTTCACAGTCTGAGCCCCATGTCATCTTGGAATATGGCCGTGGCATCAGGAAAGATGGAATAATCATCATAGACTGCCTCCACAGGCTTGTACAGTAGACACTAGACACGAGGCTGCATCACTCCATCCCCCTCTCTTCTTACATCGATGCTCCCGTTACTGTGGAACAGGGTGAATCTGGACAGTGTTATCCCTGAACAAGCTTAGTGAATGATTGTTCATGAACTCGTTCATATTTTGGGTGAACGTGAACTGAACGTTCTGTATTTCTGCCTGATGAACGTTATTATGAGCGTGCTCATTCTGGTGTTTGTGAACGGTGTTCTCTCACAGCTGACCTTTGTTCATGCTAGATTTCCATGGAGCCTTCCAGGCAAAATCCCGGCTAAACACATGGCAAACACCAGCCACCACAGAGTCACACCGCGCATGCGTCTTCAAATTGCAAAACATGGAGGTAAACTCCAATGAAGGCAGCAGCAGCAACTCTGCTTCAATGATCACTACAGCATCTTCATATGATAACTTAAATAATTTTTTGGAAAGGCCAGTGATGATCCAGGAGGGAGAAGTCTTGCCTCTTTGTGTAAACTTTGCCCACCGGGTGTGAAGAAGCAACTCTGGACATCAACAACGTCAACAGGAAACCTGAAACGGCATGTTGAAATAAAGCACCCAGCTAGGTATGTGAACTAAATGTCCCCTAAAACAATCTAAAGACGTGACAACAGCATGCTAAAGCAGATCCTCTATCAGCCATAACTAAATAACGGCATCCTGTAGCAGAAGCTCTGTTTTCTTCATCTCCAGCTGGAAAACCTTCTGCAGCATGTTGTCAGAGACCTGTAGCCTTTGAGGAAAGCTTTCAGACATATGGTCTACTTGTCTTTCTTTATTTTCTTTTTTACTTCTACATTTAGGCTGAATTTTGCATTTTTATGACCCAAGTTCTAGAACTTTTCTTTGGACAAACAAGTTAGAAAAAAACCTTCACAAAAGATTGAAAATTGACTTAATGAAATGATAAGTAATGTTTAAATGTTTTGCAGTTCGAGGTACATCCTTTGTTTCCTACCTCAGCCTGGTTTCTACCTCAGATAGTTTAAAAATTTTTCATTAAAAAAGACCATTCAAAGAAAGTTTTTCCTCATGTTTTTATACTGTAGGAGTGAAAGCTGCAGCTGCTATGAGTGTGGACTGAATGGGTGGCAGCAACGGGAAAATGCCAGTATTCTGAGGGTAATAGCTCGCAGCAACATATTGGGAAAAAGAACTATGAACTAGTTCATTTTTAGACCTGTGAACTTAGTTAAAAATTTTGAATTATGAACTATGAACTGAGCTAGTTCATTTTAAAATGCGTGAACTGAACTTTGAACTAGTTCATGTAGAAATTGTACCACTGTATCTGATTTTAAGTGATAACCGATCACCATCATTCAGGATATTTCTCTGACCACATTTCTTCCTGGAAGACAGTTGTTCCCCACCATCCTTCCAGTTTTTAATAATTAATTAGACAGTTCTTAATCCAGTTTTAGTGGTTTCTGCATCTCCTTAGATGTTTTCTTTGCTTTACACCAATTATCAGACCCTTCTGAAACAGATTAACTTCTCTTTGTGTCTTCCCACATGGTTGTTTAAGAAATGAGAAGATACTCATTGGATTAGTTGGGACTAAATAACTTGATACAGCTGAAATGTCATCATCCATGCGGGAATTTTCCAGTGGAAGTCTCTTACTTGTTATTCTTAATTAAATCCATGTTGTGGCTTCTTTTTTCGATGGGCAGTGTATATGAACATTAGTGTAATTATATTTTTATAATTAAACAAATTGCAGTAGAACTAAAACAAGTTTTAAAAAGACAAAAGGTTTTACCGTTTGATGCTGGTTTGTTCAGGAACTTTGCACAGTTCCTGTCATCTGTGCAGGTGTACTTCTCACTCTGGGAAGAACAGAATCAAATAAAAACCATTAAAATCTTGAATAGTTATTATTTTAATACTGGATGTTTAACAAATAAAATGGTTTTGCACTACAGCACATTTATTGTCCAGCCACTGAATGTAATCACTTCCCACCACTGTCCCAGACTGCTGTCACATTTCTGAGTAATTGTATGGCCTGATACACATCACTGAGAATATTAGTGTTTTTATATGGTAACATTTATGTAAATACTTAGATGCTCTTATTAATGTTCTTTTTATAATTTTAAGAGATAAATCTTATGGCACAAGGCCAGTTTAGCACTTTAGGACACAGAATGAGCATTGCTAACACTTTGCTGGTCTTTGGACTCATAGGAACTCAGTCTGCTTTTTTACTGGTTTACATTACTTCTGTTCTTAAAGGGCTGTGATCCCCTTGGAATTCTGAATAATTTTCATCTACCCTTTTAGGCGATTGGTAAAATGATCTCTGTTTCCGGCCCGTGATGGACTGGTGGGTTTATCTCGCCTGATAACAGCTGGGTCAGGCTCCAGCTCTGCCCCAACCCTAAATTGGATTAAGTGGGTGTAGAAAATAGATAAATGAATCTCTCTTTCAAAACCTTGCTCCATAAATCAAACTGGGACAAGCCCCGCTTTCTGCCCCCTGATTGCAGAGTCATCTCTGGGATGTCACAGCGCAGAAACCCTTATAATAACCAGCGGCGCGGACAATTGTTGTGATCTGAGACGTTTACTGACCTCAGGACAGTATCCTTGGACCTGGTTCTCTGTTGTGATCAGTTTAGTGATGATGCAGAAGACGGAAGCTCCCTGCAGAAAAACACACACACATAACACATTTATTTACAACTGTCTTGTACATTTGAATGTATATCCAGCCATCCATCCATCCATCCAGCCATCCATCCATCCATCCAGCCATCCATCCATCCATCCAGCCATCCATCCATCCATCCAGCCATCCATCCATCCATCCATCCATCTATCCGTACCTGTGTAGGAGTGACATAGTCTGCAACATCCATGACTTTGTCATTGTAGATTCCAAAACCTTTGACCTTGGTCATCACTGAGGACTCAATAGCTGTGTCTCTGACCTGGTAGGCCTTCTCACTGAGAAACACCCACCTAAAATGCAGAAAATGTGACACTGAGCTAAAAAGTCACTTTTCGGCCTCAACAGACCTTAAAACATGACAAAAATTGAAATTATTCATTTAATATTTTTTGCTCTTGGAAGATTTCTGGTCTGGTCTGTACTCAGCTGTTCATTCTAAAGTCATGTGATTTAATTAAGGTTTTAAAAATAAACCATCTTCATTCCATGTCGACATCCATGTGTGTTTATGCCCAAACTGAATAAAAAAATAACTGAATGAAGACACGACTAAAGACATTTTTTATCTCGTACATATAAAGAAATGCTGCAATGCAAGGAAATAGTTTCTCATTGCTGAAAGCAGGCATGCATTGCATGAGGGAAAATACCCTTTGATAGTTTATTGAACTGAAGCTCTTGTCTCTGTAGTTTAAATCAATACAGCTACAACTAACAGACTATCACTGAGGGAAATATTACAGTTGAATTAAACTTCTGATCAAATATCAAGTCGTAGATGTTTATCACTTAATAAGTATATAATGGAGTGTATTTGTGGTGATAAGTTATGTTACATTATTTTCTAAGCAATTTTTACCTGATATTGAAGCAATTATAAATGTATAAGTGATGTTTAAATCACCAGAGTAACGTCAATGCTGTGAATCAAACATACACTTACCCTACAAAATAAGCAATGATGAGAAGTTGGACAACACGGTTGATGATGCCGATGGTCCAGCTCTTCACGACCACTGACTTAGTGGTTTCATAAGTGAAAAAGTCTTTTACACATGACCACATTTTAGCAGCATGTGGGTGTGAGAAAATACAGAAAATACCTTTTTGTTGATTCCCTTTATAAGAATAAACTGATAAGACTGTGTTTGGTTTCTAGATAGAAAGGCTGGAACTTCTGCCGCCTGCGTCTTGTTTATCTCTGAAGTAATTAATAGACTGAGGTCCCACAAAGAAGAAGCAGATAAAAGATCAGCTGGTATTTTAGGCTACAGAGAGCAGTAGCCAGATTTCCACCAGCGATTTCTCCTCTGAGCTCTGAATATTCCTGCAGCTGCTTCCAGTCTTCAGTTTTCCTCCCGTTACTTCATGATGACCAACTTGTAAGTATTCAGTTTCTGTCTATGTCCTTGTGTTGTCAGTTATTTTTTCAGCCTCTTCTTCCCTCCCTGTCCTGGTTTCAGTTATCTCTGACTCTGTGATTTACCGTCATGCATGTGATTGCCTCCTCAGAGTGTTCCTCCTCCCTCCCATGTAATGCACTGAGAATTTATACAGACTATTCTGTGTGCAGATCAGTGCCAGCATTATTGTAAAATGTACTTTTTAACTGTTTACATTTTGTGTTCACTTTGATCTCCTCATTTTCTTTGGATTCTCAATCAATTTTTGGATGTACAACTTCCTTTGGCAGCATTGTAGTAATTGCTTAGTTTCCAGTTTTTCCTCTTACAGGATAAAACAATTCAAGTTTTTCTCTTGGGTTTATCCCACTGAAGCGTAGCACAAGTACTTCAAGAACTAAGAACTGTGATTGCATCAAATAATTTACAATCTCACAAAGGTGATCTCCAAAAACTCCAAAAAATCTGAATGTTTTAATCTTGATCTGTCACATTCGTTAAGCAGATTTGGAAGGGCCTACATATAAATAAGGCAAGGCAAGGCAAGGCAGTTTATTTGTATAGCACATTTCATGTACAGGACAATTCAAAGTGCTTTACATAAAACAAAGATATTACAGATTATTTAGATTAGTAAAAGGCATCAACACATAATTAACACATAATCACAATAAAATAATAAATTACATTAAAATGATTAAAAGCAAGATAAGTTAAAAAAGTTACCGTGCAGATTTCATGCATAGGCGCATGAAAAAAGAAAAGTTTTTAACCTGGATTTAAAAATGTCTACATTTGGGGAAAGTTTAATCTCCACTGGCAGTTTGTTCCATTTGTTTGCAGCATAACAGCTAAATGCTGCTTCTCCATGTTTAGTCTGAACTCTGGTCTAGACTAGTTGACCAGAGTCTTTGGATCTAAGAGCTCTGCTAGGTTTATATTCTCTGAACATATCACAGATGTATTCTGGGCCTAAACCATTCTGGGATTTGTAAACAAGCAGAACGGTTTTAAAATCTATTCTGTGACTGACAGGAAGCCAGTGTAAAGATTTCAAAACTGGTGTGACATGTTCAGATCTCTTAGTTCTGGTTAAAACTCTAGCAGCAGCGTTCTGGATGAGCTGCAGATGTTTAATGCTCTTTTTAGGAAGTCCTGTTAAAAGACCATTACAGTAATCCAGTCTACTGGAGATGAATGCATGGATGAGTTTCTCCTGGTCTTTCTGGGAGACTAAACTTTTAATTCTGTTGATGTTTCTGAGCTGGTAAAAAGCAGTCTTAGTGACAGCTTTGATATGGCTGCTGAAAGTCAGATCTGAGTCTATCAACACTCCCAGGTTACGAACTTGGTTGCTAATTTTAAGAGCCCGAGTCTCCAGGTGTTTGCCAATGCTGACCCTCTTCTCTTTGCTACCAAACAGAATAATCTCAGTTTTGTCTTCATTTAATTGTAGGAAATTCTCCCTCATCCAGGTGTTTATTTGCTCCAGACACTGACACATTAAGTCTATTGGACTGCAGTCATCTGGTGACAGAGACACATAAAGTTGTGTATCATCTGCATAACTTTGATAACTAATGCTATAGTTTTGTAATATTTTACCCAAAGGGAGCATATACAAGTTGAACAGAAGAGGTCCAAGGACTGACCCCTGGGGGACTCCACAAGTCATGGCCACTCGCTCAGATTCATAGCTGCCGATCGTAACAAAATAACTCCGGCCTTCTAAATAGGACCTGAACCAGTTAAGGACGGCTCCAGAAAGTCCAACCCAGTTTTCCAGCCTGTGCAACAGGATTCTGTGATCTACAGTATCAAACGCAGCACTGAGATCCAACAGAACCAGGACTGATACTTGACCAGAATTGGTATTCAACCTAATGTCATTTAACACTTTGACCAGAGCTGTTTCAGTGCTGTGATGAGGTCGGAAGCCGGACTGAAATTTATCAAGATTTCCACTTTCATTTAAAAAGTCATGAAGCTGGTGAAATACAACTTTTTCAATAATCTTGGAAATAAAAGAGAGGTTAGAGACAGGTCTATAGTTGTTCATTATAGAGGCGTCTAGAGTCCTTTTCTTTAGGAGTGGCTTAATAGCAGCTATCTTTAGTGACTTGGGAAAAATGCCTGATGCCAGGCATAGAATATACATTAGTAATGCATGCTTTTGTACTTACGTTTATACTTTTCATCAACTACAGTCCATCATTACATCTTCTTACTCAAAGAGTACTTTCACATTATTTTTTTTTCCAGAGGTGCGTATGTAAGGCAGCAGCAGCAGTTCATCCACTTATGAAGATGAAGAGGTGCTTCACTTAAAAAAATAACATGGAGATTTATGGTTAATGGTTTATGGTTCCTGAATGCTGCTTAGATAAATTCATAGTGAGCTGTAGAAACTATACTATTATAAGGAATAGTAGGAATATGTAACATTAAAGGCAATTTCACCATTTCATTTGGTTTAAAGTTCAGTTCTCACGAGTTAAAATTAATATTTCACATTCAGAGTTCACCATTTCAGTTCTGAACTGGACTGGAGAGAGAAAATAAATTATGTTGTTGTGTTTTGTTGTTTAAAGATTATAGATTAAATATAATTATGTATAATGTAAAATATTATAATACCATGTTGCCACAACAGTTCATACTAGCCAACAGAAAAATGGTTAAATTGTTAAGTGTCGAGTTTCCTCCTCAGCCAAATGGATCTGCAACTGATCCAGATCTAAAGTTAAATGTGCAACAGTGATACACAAATGCAACCCATTTAGGTCCATTAATTATTTTGTCACTGTCCACTGGCGCCACTGTCGACCCTTTATGTGTCACTCTGTAGTTTTACCATCAAGACATATCCAATGATAATTCAGTATCCTTACACAGAAAAAAAAAACATTCTGATTTTATATCACAGCTGTGCAGAAGAGCCTTTTAAATGACTTCAGATTTCCTGACGCAGTTAGTTTAATGCAGCTGAGTACCTCTGCATGCGGCAAACCACAGCGAAGTGGAGCAGAAGTCATTTTGTGTAAAAGGCTACTATTAGCACCACAGATCATTCTCCACATCCTTATACCCCAGTCAAACCATATTCAGGAGATAATATTACACACTAATCCACTTAAGCTGTCTTCAGTCTAATACCATCCAGACTCACTGAATGCCTCCATTAAACTTCAGTCACTTATGATGCTCACCATAATGGATGAGAACCAGAAAGATGTTTTTCTTCTTTCTGGAGGTGAAGCAAAAAAATAAAAAATAAAAAATAAAACAGTCAGCTGAGGGTTGAACAATAACTGAAAAGAAGCTAGTGGGGGTAAACTGGATAGAAAAGAGAAGGAGGAAGCAGCTGGAAAACTGGACTTGAAAGACTGGAAAAGAAAATGGAAAGATGGAAAGAGGAGTGGAGGGAAAGGGAACGATGGCAACCAGAGACCTACCTAGGGTTTAGGAAATACTGACGTCCACCACCAGAGTCCAGAAAAAAATGAAGAGTTTTTCTTTTTAAATGGAAGCAACTTATCCTTTCTCTTGTGTCCTTTTGTCTCTGTCTTCCATCTATTCTGTCCTCTTCTTCCTGTCCTCTTCTTCCCTCTGTACTTCCTGTGTCATCCCGTCTCTCCCACCAAAAACATTTATAATAAAGTTATCTACATCTTCTGTAGTTTGTCTTTATTTCTGAATTCATTTAGACTTTATCCACAAAAATATTTGGCTAAAAGCAAACAATTATGCAATTGTGACACAGATTAGAAACACCTGTCTGGATGCTCTGTCAGTATGTGTGTGTGTGTGTGTGTGTGTGTGTGTATGTCTATATATATATATATATATATATATATATATATATATATGTATATATATACATATATATATGCGTGTGTATGTATATATGTATAGTATATGTGTTTGTGTGTATATAGAAAAGTGATCGCTGCAGTTTAAGTTTTTGCATTTTTCTCTTGAGTTGCAGAACTGGACTGTATATTTATTAATGGATGATTGAAGCATTATGAAGCTTTTGAGACCTCTTCCTCATTATACCGAAAACTTTACAGCTTGAAAGCCAGGCCCACCAGTGCCATCTAGTGGTCAACTGCAGTTATAGCAGCGACAAACCTTAAAATGATTCATTAGTGTTTCTTTTATTTCAGTTTCAACACTGAAGCAATAAATTATTAAACAGCTTTGTCTTGTTAGTGTGTTAAGCTATTAAATTATTTCAGGATTTACCAGAAAAATAAGCTGGATTTTAGCAGGGCTGGTCTCACCTGAGGTGTGCAGTTTTTCTGTTTTTTCCAAACACCGACTCCAATAAGCATGAGACACTGAAACCAGATTTAAAAATATGCTTAAACATGACAGTGAAACAGTCAAGATAATATGAGGGTAACTAAGGAAATATTACAGGCTGTGATCTCAATTAGTGGGGTAGAAACAGCAAAGAGCTTCCCATTGAGTGATTCCTGCATGGATGATGACGTTTCAGCTTCAACAAGCAGGGAGCAGCTTCTCAGTGGTCAGAAAAACATCCTGAATGATGATCGTGATCTTTAGACATTTGGTGAGATCAGATGGAAGATAAACATCGCTCTGAGTTCTGCTGTTTAACAGTGAATCGGTCATTGGGACTGAACAGCTGTGTAGCTATAAGAAAACCACTGATCAGTGAGGCTAACCGGGGAAAAAAGCTTTAATTTGCTAGGGAGCTAAAAGACTGGACTCTGGAGCCACGGAACAAGGTCATGTGGTCTGATGAGTCCAGATTCACCCTGTTCCAGAGTGATGGAGCATCAGGGTAAGAAGAGAAGCAGATGAAGTGATGCAGCCATCATGTCTAGTGCTACTGTACAAGCCTGTGGGGGCAGTCTATGATCTGGGATTGCTGCAGTTGGTCAGGTCTATGTTCAGCAACATTATGTGTCCTAATAATGAGGTCAGCTGATATACTGAATGAGCAGGTTCCTCCATCTTCCCTGATGGCTCAGTGCCAGGATTCATGGGGCTCAGATTGTGAAAAAAGTGGTTCAGGGAACAGGAGACATCATTTTCACACATGGATTGGAGTCCATGGAGTCCAGAGTCCAGACCTGAACCCCACAGAGAATCTTTGGGATGTGCTGGTTTAACTCTCCCATCATCAGTACAAGATCTTTGAGGAAAATGAAGGAGGGAACACTGAGTATACCACGTCTTATAACCAATGAAATGGCACCAAATATTCAAATCAGTCACTTCTGGGGTCAGTTGTACCAACGAAGCCTCAAATATCTTCAGTCATGTGACCATGACGTCTGCTTCAGAGCCTCAGCGTTCACCTTGTTACAGGTCCAGTTCTGCGTTAAACTCTTCAGACCTGTTTTTAATTTTCTCACATTTTTCCTGTAGACCTTTAATTAATTTCCCTGTTTCTTCAGGACTACCTTCACATTGTGGACTCCTTGAACATCCCCACGCCGGACTCTCAGTACCTGCTGGAGCTGATCAGAGACAGATACTGGGGCCAGTCGGTGCTGATGGTGGATGTGTAAGTTTCCTCCTCAGCAGCTGCAGACGCCCTGCGCTGCCCTCTGGTCTGACGCTGGTGATTCTCATTGCTTACAGGTGTGAAGAGTTTCCTGAAAACATCCGTCAGGCCACAGCAAGCTTAAAGACGGTGAACATCATTCCTGCCATCGGTAAGTTTTTCTGTCACTCCGATGCTCAGGTAGTTTCTATATTTAGCTGTATAAGTAAATGATGTTTTTAAATGTTAACTTGTAACTTTGTTTTCTCCGTCAGGTCTGAATGTTCACAGCATCCTGAAACACGAAGCCGTCATCCTCACCTTGGAAACCGTCAAGTTTCTGGAGGAGAAGCTGCTGTGGCATGACCAGCGTTACTCGCCTCTGTACCCGTTCAGACTGCCGTACTCTGACTTCCCCTGAGAGCAAATGACTTGGAATAAACTCACTGACATCGAGGAGGTGGTTTTTCCTTTGTTTTTATTATGTTTAACAACAAAAAGTCAATAAATTACATCCTTTTTGTTGCTATGGGAAATTCTTGTTGGCTAGGTAGGCCGTCCCACTTCACCAACGTTAAGCAGCCTACGTAGGCTACACACTTCAAAGTGCGCACACCCTGAACTGGGACACACGTCAGACACAACCTGACAGAGTCGCTCCTGATCAGGAGGAGAAGAGGAAAGAGCTGGAATGTCGAGGAAAACATGAAGAAAGTTCCTGATCAGCAGGAATATGGATGAGTGATGGTCACTGACCTTCTCCGCTGCGCTGCTCAGGATGACGTTCTGGAAGAGACAGACATGTTTCAGTGAAGTGACACTGTGGGCCAATCACGGGTGAGGATTGAAGTGACATCATCACTGTGGGCCAATCACGGGTGAGGGTGCATGCAGACCTTCCCTTTGCAGCTCTCCATCAGACTCACGGCGTTGGCGATGGTGTAGCGTCTCATGGTGGTGTCTCTGATGGCGGCCAAGTACGACACCTCGAAGACCACGCCTCTGTCCACGGCCTGGACACACACACACACACACACACAGGTCTGCTTGGAATGCCTTGTCTCTATCGTCATGGAAACTAAAGATCTATAACCTATGGATCAGGACTATGGATCAGGACTGGATCAGGACTATGGACCAGGACTATGGATCAGGACTGGATCAGGACTGAGTCAGGACTCTGGATCAGGACTGGACCAGGACTGGATCAGGACTATGGACCAGGACTGAGTCAGGACTGGATCAGGACTGTTACAGGACTGGATCAGGACTGTGGATCAGGACTATGGACCAGGACTGAGTCAGGACTGGATCAGGACACCTGGACCAGGACTGTGGATCAGGACTGGATCAGGACTTTCAAAAGACTTTCAAAAAAATGTTTGATGCAAAGTTTTAATAGAAATAAGTGAAAAAGAAGCAGCAGGAGTTCAAGGCCTGGTGGTAGGAATCCGGTCGTTGTCTAAGTCGCTCCTTGCGCTACTTCTCTGTAGGTGGGATGTAGGTGTTGGTCCTGTTAACTCTTGGCTTGGTCTGAAATGATATAAAAACAACTTTAGCTGCTTTTCCAAATCACTGGGTCAGGTTTGTATGCGTCATGAAGATCATCACCTGGTCCGCTCTCTTTTCACTCGCTTTCATACTTCATACCAGCGGTTCTGGCTCTTGGACCTACCGTCAGTGTGTTAGAAGTCGATCTGTGACTTTTATCTGAAAACTGTCTGCAGAGCATGAAGCCCAACGATTAAGAAGACATCTTGGGACTCCCATTAAAAATTAAAAGTTACTGGTACCACAAGCAGGAAATAAAACTAAAAATCAGGCATACTGGCTCTGAACTAAACGTGGTGATGAATAAAGTTATTAGTGCAGATTCCTCCCGCCTTTTTATTTTAAAATAAAAAGATAAGGGCTGTAACGTGTTAACTGTTGTAACTAATTTATGTAATTAACTGCGTTAAAATGTACATCACATTTAACACGCGCATGGCATGACAAGCCCCAAACATCCGTCATCTCCGTTAATACGCCGAATGAAAGCTGAATGAATTATTGCAACAGGAAGGCAAAACCTCCAGCAGAACCCGTCTCAGAGAGGACGGCCATCTGCCTCGACCGGTTGGGTGGAGACGACAGGAAACAGACCATCAGACTCTGCAACGTTTAGCCAGGAAGAGCTGCTGTGGGCTCAGGTTGTGTGTATATTACATACATAGATGTGATTCTGTAGCTTTAAGAACTGTTTGGACTCAGCAACACTTCTAAAAACTATTGATAGTGAACACATCACTGCAACCACAAAAAAGAAAAACAAAAACCTAATGGACCAGTCTCGATTAAGATGGATGGAGCTGAAGGAGAAAACAAAGCAGCTGGACCTGATACCAGACAAAACTGGACTCATGATCTTGTACCAGACTGAGGAAAAACTGGTTAAAGCAGCTAACAGGTGCAGTACTTACAGGTGGCGACTGGTAGGCAAGTTTCTGCTGAGGAGAAAGAAGACAGAAAGCATGTTTCAGACACATGTTACATCAATGTTTTCATCACCTGTTCAGGTCAGATGATTCATGTCTGAATCAGGACCACACATTTAACCGAGCGAAGCTTCGTTTTTACCTCAGATCATGTCTTAGAATTCTGATCATTGAGCCAAGCTCACGGTAGCATGTAAAACAGCTGCTGTCATGGACTCCAGATAATTACATAAGATGGAGCAAAAGCTGCAGCTCAGGCAGTTTTTAACTGTTTCTCTAGTTCCTTTGTTTCAGAGGCTGAGAGGAAAAAAAAAGATGGCTGCAGCTGAGGAGGAGCCGCTGTCAGGTGGAGGGAAACACAGAAAAGCTCCTGATGGTTGCTTGGAGGGAAAAATGCTGTCGGTCTGTAAAGCTTTTTACTGAACGACATGTTCATACCGTTACCCTCAGCACGCTGCAGCTTCATGGAGCAGCCTTGGAGAAAAACCTTTACAGCTGACACGTCAGAATTGTTGTTTATCAGGTTTACAAAAAAGAACAAAAGGAATAAAATGACGGCACCTAAACATGAACAAAGAGTCCGAGTCAGCCATTTTTTAAACAGATTGCACTGCAGACGTGTTTTCTTGCCTTAATCTCCGAGCGGAGAGCTCTCCTCTCCTTCTCTCCAGGAGTTTTAAACTTATCCCAGAATACCTTATGCTCAAAATACCTGCAGGGACAAAAAATAAGCACAATAAATTAAACCAATGAATCAAGTTAAAGGTCCAGCAGATGACGGTACAGAGCCACTGATTTAGGTTCCACGTAAGAACACCACTTCAGCAGATGGATCTGAGGGTTTGATCCTCCTCTGGTGCTCCTGAGGACAGGTTAAGGTTCTCTTAATGGTTTTTAAATGTCTTAATGGTCTTGGGCCTTCTTATCTTTCAGATTTGCTTTTACCTTATGAACCCTCGTGGCCCCTGAGGTCTTCCGGTGCTGGCCCCATCGAGCTCATTCAGGTCTGTGCTAAACAAGCTTTTCCAAATCTAAATCCTTCATTACTGGGTTTCAAACTTACCTGGCCACGACATCAGTCTTTTTGGCCGGCTGAGTAGTCCCTGGTTGGATGACTGAAACACAAATTTGTTTGATGAATTAGAGACGGGAATGAATGAAAACAGCAGGAGTACTGACCAATGAGAGGTCAGCAATGCCGTCAGAGCAAACCGCATCACAAGTCATTTTAACCAACAAACAGCCTGCAGCACAACCACAAGCTTTCTGTGGACTTACGGGATTTGTTTTTTGGCCTTACATCCCCGTCTTTCTGAGACAGAGTCTGTGCAAAAGAAAATGACAGGCAGTTATTGATAATTACTTTAATAATCAGCACAACTAATATCTGCCACAGATACAACAATGTTTACAGGTTGTGAGAAAAAAAAGAAGTGACCTGATACCAGACAAAACTGGACTCATGATCTTGTACCAGACTGAGGAAAAACTGGTTAAAGCAGCTAACAGGTGCAGTACTTACAGGTGGCGACTGGTAGGCAAGTTTCTCCTGAGGAGAAAGAAGACAGAAAGCATGTTTCAGACACATGTTACATCAATGTTTTCATCACCTGTTCAGGTCAGATGATTCATGTCTGAATCAGGACCACACATTTAACCGAGCGAAGCTTCGTTTTTACCTCAGATCATGTCTTAGAATTCTGATCATTGAGCCAAGCTCACGGTAGCATGTAAAACAGCTGCTGTCATGGACTCCAGATAATTACATAAGATGGAGCAAAAGCTGCAGCTCAGGCAGTTTTTAACTGTTTCTCTAGTTCCTTTGTTTCAGAGGCTGAGAGGAAAAAAAAGATGGCTGCAGCTGAGGAGGAGCCGCTGTCAGGTGGAGGGAAACACAGAAAAGCTCCTGATGGTTGCTTGGAGGGAAAATGCTGTCGGTCTGTAAAGCTTTTTACTGAACGACATGTTCATACCGTTACCCTCAGCACGCTGCAGCTTCATGGAGCAGCCTTGGAGAAAAACCTTTACAGCTGACACGTCAGAATTGTTGTTTATCGGTTTACAAAAAAGAACAAAAGGAATAAAATGACGGCACCTAAACATGAACAAAGAGTCCGAGTCAGCCATTTTTTAAACAGATTGCACTGCAGACGTGTTTTCTTGCCTTAATCTCCGAGCGGAGAGCTCTCCTCTCCTTCTCTCCAGGAGTTTTAAACTTATCCCAGAATACCTTATGCTCAAAATACCTGCAGGGACAAAAAATAAGCACAATAAATTAAACCAATGAATCAAGTTAAAGGTCCAGCAGATGACGGTACAGAGCCACTGATTTAGGTTCCACGTAAGAACACCACTTCAGCAGATGGATCTGAGGGTTTGATCCTCCTCTGGTGCTCCTGAGGACAGGTTAAGGTTCTCTTAATGGTTTTTAAATGTCTTAATGGTCTTGGGCCTTCTTATCTTTCAGATTTGCTTTTACCTTATGAACCCTCGTGGCCCCTGAGGTCTTCCGGTGCTGGCCCCATCGAGCTCATTCAGGTCTGTGCTAAACAAGCTTTTCCAAATCTAAATCCTTCATTACTGGGTTTCAAACTTACCTGGCCACGACATCAGTCTTTTTGGCCGGCTGAGTAGTCCCTGGTTGGATGACTGAAACACAAATTTGTTTGATGAATTAGAGACGGGAATGAATGAAAACAGCAGGAGTACTGACCAATGAAAGGTCAGCAATGCCGTCAGAGCAAACCGCATCACAAGTCATTTTAACCAACAAACAGCCTGCAGCACAACCACAAGCTTTCTGTGGACTTACGGGATTTGTTTTTTGGCCTTACATCCCCGTCTTTCTGAGACAGAGTCTGTGCAAAAGAAAATGACAGGCAGTTATTGATAATTACTTTAATAATCAGCACAACTAATATCTGCCACAGATACAACAATGTTTACAGGTTGTGAGAAAAAAAAGAAGTGACCTGATACCAGACAAAACTGGACTCATGATCTTGTACCAGACTGAGGAAAAACTGGTTAAAGCAGCTAACAGGTGCAGTACTTACAGGTGGCGACTGGTAGGCAAGTTTCTCCTGAGGAGAAAGAAGACAGAAAGCATGTTTCAGACACATGTTACATCAATGTTTTCATCACCTGTTCAGGTCAGATGATTCATGTCTGAATCAGGACCACACATTTAACCGAGCGAAGCTTCGTTTTTACCTCAGATCATGTCTTAGAATTCTGATCATTGAGCCAAGCTCACGGTAGCATGTAAAACAGCTGCTGTCATGGACTCCAGATAATTACATAAGATGGAGCAAAAGCTGCAGCTCAGGCAGTTTTTAACTGTTTCTCTAGTTCCTTTGTTTCAGAGGCTGAGAGGAAAAAAAAAGATGGCTGCAGCTGAGGAGGAGCCGCTGTCAGGTGGAGGGAAACACAGAAAAGCTCCTGATGGTTGCTTGGAGGGAAAATGCTGTCGGTCTGTAAAGCTTTTTACTGAACGACATGTTCATACCGTTACCCTCAGCACGCTGCAGCTTCATGGAGCAGCCTTGGAGAAAAACCTTTACAGCTGACACGTCAGAATTGTTGTTTATCGGTTTACAAAAAAGAACAAAAGGAATAAAATGACGGCACCTAAACATGAACAAAGAGTCCGAGTCAGCCATTTTTTAAACAGATTGCACTGCAGACGTGTTTTCTTGCCTTAATCTCCGAGCGGAGAGCTCTCCTCTCCTTCTCTCCAGGAGTTTTAAACTTATCCCAGAATACCTTATGCTCAAAATACCTGCAGGGACAAAAAAATAAGCACAATAAATTAAACCAATGAATCAAGTTAAAGGTCCAGCAGATGACGGTACAGAGCCACTGATTTAGGTTCCACGTAAGAACACCACTTCAGCAGATGGATCTGAGGGTTTGATCCTCCTCTGGTGCTCCTGAGGACAGGTTAAGGTTCTCTTAATGGTTTTTAAATGTCTTAATGGTCTTGGACCTTCTTATCTTTCAGATTTGCTTTTACCTTATGAACCCTCGTGGCCCCTGAGGTCTTCCGGTACTGGCCCCATCGAGCTCATTCAGGTCTGTGCTAAACAAGCTTTTCCAAATCTAAATCCTTCATTACTGGGTTTCAAACTTACCTGGCCACGACATCAGTCTTTTTGGCCGGCTGAGTAGTCCCTGGTTGGATGACTGAAACACAAATTTGTTTGATGAATTAGAGACGGGAATGAATGAAAACAGCAGGAGTACTGACCAATGAGAGGTCAGCAATGCCGTCAGAGCAAACCGCATCACAAGTCATTTTAACCAACAAACAGCCTGCAGCACAACCACAAGCTTTCTGTGGACTTACAGGATTTGTTTTTTGGCCTTACATCCCCGTCTTTCTGAGACAGAGTCTGTGCAAAAGAAAATGACAGGCAGTTATTGATAATTACTTTAATAATCAGCACAACTAATATCTGCCACAGATACAACAATGTTTACAGGCTGTGAGAAAAAAAAGAAGTGAAATCTACCGACCTGTATCCAACTTACCTTTTTTAAGTAAAATGACAGAAAGAAGGGTTTTTATTCAATTACATGAGTTTTTGAATAAACACAAGATTTTAGAAAAATATCAGTCTGGTTTTAGGACAAACCACAGTACCGAGACGGCCCTTTTAAAAATTGTTAATGACCTTAGATTAATTTAGACTCACAGAAACTTTCTGTTCTGGTTCTACTGGATCTTAGTGCCGCCTTCGATACCACTGATCACCAGATTTCACTAAACCTACAGCTACTTCAGAACTCGGCGGCACGAGTTCTGACGAGGACCAGAGGACGGGAACACATGAAACACCAGTTTTAAAATCACTGCATTGGCTGCCTGTGTGTTTCAGGATTGATTTTAAGGTTCTTCTAGTAGTTTATAAATGTCTTAATGGTCTTGGGCCTTCTTGGAGGTGGGGGCGGCCTTCTTTGTGTTGCACTTTGTGTTGCCTTTAGCATGAAAAGGCCTTTATAAATAAAGTTTGATTTGATTTAAAGTTTGATCTTGGGGACAGAAAGCTGAATGAATTATTGCAACAGGAAGGCAAAACCTCCAGCAGAACCCGTCTCAGAGAGGACGGCCATCTGCCTCGACCGGTTTGGTGGAGATGACAGGAAACAGACCATCAGACTCTGCAACGTTTAGCCAGGAAGAGCTGCTGTGGACTCAGGTTGTGTGTATATTACATACATAGATGTGATTCTGTAGCTTTAAGAACTGTTTGGACTCAGCAACACTTCTAAAAACTATTGATAGTGAACACATCACTGCAACCACAAAAAAGAAAAAGAAAAACCTTTTAATGGACCAGTCTCGATTAAGATGGATGGAGCTGAAGGAGAAAACAAAGCAGCTGGACCTGATACCAGACAAAACTGGACTCATGATCTTGTACCAGACTGAGGAAAAACTGGTTAAAGCAGCTAACAGGTGGAGTACTTACAGGTGGCGACTGGCAGGCAAGTTTCTGCTGATCTTCTGTTTTGTTGGGTTGAGTCATTACTGGTCGGATGACAAACACAAATTTGTTTGATGAATTAGAGACGGGAATGAATTAAAACAGCAGGAGTACTGATCTTAGAATGCTTAAAACAAGTTATCATAGCAACCATGAAGGACTCTGACATTTCCATTTAAGCAGATTTTTTTTCTGTTAACCCTCCGTTTTATTGATACTCAATAAAAAAGAATGCCAGCACCCCGGGAGTGGAGACACAATAATCACTGAGAAAAATATCCCCAAAAAGTTGCATCCAACGTCCCATGTTGGGCACATAGTTATGGTCAGGGTAAGCATCAACACTTAATCTCCGGTCTAAAATTCTGAAATTTAGGTTGTTGCAGATGGAGAATATATCAGCAAGTGTGTTTTCATAATAATAATATCAATATTCTCATATATTGCTCTATACAAATAATTTTACTGATCTTTTGATGTAGGACAAGGCAGCAGAGGCTGCTGCTGAACGTTCAGAAGAAAATGAAGCACTTGTCAAGTTCATTGTGGATCAAAAGGGTGCAGAAGAAACACTGCAGGTAAGCCTTTTTCTTTTTGTTTATCACATAACGCTTAATCATTATGTGATCACCTCCAGCAAGAAAACAGTACGGTTAAGTTTGAGTACATTTATTTTTCAGGCCGTCGTGTCTGGTGAGAAACAGCCCCACTTTGAATTTACACAAAAGTGGGTTCCAATATTGTTTGATGACCAACAGTTGGACAGGATAGTTAAGTACCTGACAGGCTTCCTTCATAACTGTGAAAAAATCTCAGATGAAGTCTCCACCATGCTGTTTTATGACAAGCTTAAATACATCTTTGTTGTGATGTTGCCAGAGGTAAGTCAATAGGTGCCTTTTTAAATGTAGAGGTATGAGCATAATAACATTGACAATAATATGGATGCATAATCGGGATATGATACCTGTAACAAAGGTGACAGTAAAGGCCTTGGAAGAAATAAGGAACATGACAACAAAAGACGCAGTGGCAGAGGTTGATCATGGACCACTGGATGAGAGGTTAGTGAAACATTTAAATGTCCTTTAAAAAATAGCCCAAAATCTCTGTCAAAAGATATGATTTCTTTTTCTAGTGAAATGGAGGCCATGGAGATGGCAATAAGGAATGACATGGAGAGGTGCGGACTTGTGTAAAAACGTTTCAATAAAGGTTTCGCACCTGTGTTTGTCAGATTCAGTAGGCAATGTAGAATAATCTAGGACAGGTTTGCCCTGCCTCAGTGTGATATTATAACATCTGGACCAGGTCTTATGGGTAAAAACGGCAGAAAAATGAGTGAAATCTGCTTTTATTGCATTTTCACAAATCAGAGAAAGGTTTCACAAATCACAAACTATATTTTTCAGATTCAGTAGGCTCTGTAGAATAATCTAGGACAGGTTTGGCCTGACTCAGTGTGAAATTATAACATCTGGACCAGGTATAGTGTGTAAAACGGCAGAAAAATGAGTGAAATCTGCCTTTACTGCATTTTCACAAATCAGAGAAAGGTTTCACAAATCAGAGAAAGGTTTCACAAATCAGAAACTATGGTTTTCAGATTCTGTAGGCTCTGTAGAATAATCTAAGACAGGTTTGACCTGACTCAGTGTGATATTATAACATCTGGACCAGGTATAGTGTGTAAAACGGCAGAAAAATGAGTGAAACCTGCTTTTATTGCATTTTCACAAATCAGAGAAAGGTTTCACAAATCACAAACTATGTTTTTCAGATTTAGTAGACTCTGTAGAATAATCTAGGACAGGTTTGACCTGAATCAGTGTGATATTATAACATCTGGACCAGGTATAGTGTGTAAAAACGGCAGAAAGATGAGTGAAATCTGCATTTATTGCATTTTCACAAATCAGAGAAAGTTTTCACAAATCACAAACTATGTTTTTCAGATTCTGTAGGCTCTGTAGAATAATCTAAGACAGGTTTGACCTGACTCAGTGTGATATTATAACATCTGGACCAGGTATAGTGTGTAAAACGGCAGAAAAATGAGTGAAATCTGCTTTTATTGCATTTTCACAAATCAGAGAAATGTTTCACAAATCACAAACTATGTTTTTCAGATTCTGTAGGCTCTGTAGAATAATCTAAGACAGGTTTGACCTGACTCAGTGTGATATTATAACATCTGGACCAGGTATAGTGTGTAAAAACGGCAGAAAGATGAGTGAAATCTGCATTTATTGCATTTTCACAAATCAGAGAAAGTTTTCACAAATCACAAACTATGTTTTTCAGATTCTGTAGGCTCTGTAGAATAATCTAAGACAGGTTTGACCTGACTCAGTGTGATATTATAACATCTTGACCAGGTATAGTGTGTAAAAACGGCAGAAAAATGAGTAAAATCTGCTTTTATTGCATTTTCACAAATCAGAGAAAGGTTTCACAAATCACAAACTATGTTTTTCAGATTCTGTAGGCTATGTAGAATAATCTAAGACAGGTTTGACCTGAATCAGTGTGAAATTATAACATCTGGACCAGGTCTTATGGGTAAAAATGGCAGAAAAATGAGTAAAATCTGCTTTTATTGCATTTTCACAAATCAGAGAAAGGTTTCACAAATCAGAAACTATGTTTTTCAGATTCAGTAGACTCTGTAGAATAATCTAAGACAGGTTTGACCTGACTCAGCGTGATATTATAACATCTGGACCAGGTATAGTGTGTAAAAACGGCAGAAAAATGAGTGAAATCTGCTTTTATTACATTTTCACAAATCAGAGAAAGGTTTCACAAATCAGAAACTATGTTTTTCAGATTCAGTAGACTCTGTAGAATAATCTAAGACAGGTTTGACCTGACTCAGCGTGATATTATAACATCTGGACCAGGTATAGTGTGTAAAAACGGCAGAAAAATGAGTGAAATCTGCCTTTACTGCATTTTTACAAATCAGAGAAAGGTTTCACAAATCACAAACTATGTTTTTCAGATTCTGTAGGCTCTGTAGAATAATCTAAGACAGGTTTGACCTGAATCAGTGTGAAATTATAACATCTGGACCAGGTATAGTGTGTAAAAATGGCAGAAAAATGAGTGAAATCTGCTTTTATTGCATTTTCACAAATCAGAGAAAGGTTTCACAAATCACAAACTATGTTTTTCAGATTCAGTAGGCTCTGTAGAATAATCTAGGACAGGTTTGACCTGAATCAGTGTGAAATTATAACATCTGGACCAGGTCTTATGGGTAAAAATGGCAGAAAAATGAGTGAAATCTGCCTTTATTGCATTTTCACAAATCAGAGAAAGGTTTCACAAATCACAAACTATGTTTTTCAGATTCAGTAGACTCTGTAGAATAATCTAGGACAGGTTTGACCTGAATCAGTGTGAAATTATAACATCTGGACCAGGTCTTATGGGTAAAAATGGCAGAAAAATGAGTGAAATCTGCATTTATTGCATTTTCACAAATCAGAGAAAGGTTTCACAAATCACAAACTATGTTTTTCAGATTCAGTAGGCTCTGTAGAATAATCTAAGACAGATTTGACCTGACTCAGTGTGATATTATAACATCTGGACCAGGTATAGTGTGTAAAAACGGCAGAAAAATGAGTGAAATCTGCCTTTACTGCATTTTTACAAATCAGAGAAAGGTTTCACAAATCACAAACTATGTGTTTCAGATTCTGTAGGCTCTGTAGAATAATCTAAGACAGGTTTCACCTGACTCAGTGTGATATTATAACATCTGGACCAGGTATAGTGTGTAAAACGGCAGAAAAATGACTGAAATCTGTCTTTATTGCATTTTCACAAATCAGAGAAAGGTTTCACAAATGACAAACTATGTTTTTCAGATTCAGTAGACCCTGTAGAATAATCTAAGACAGGTTTGACCTGACTCAGTGTGATATTATAACATCTGGACCAGGTTTAGTGTGTAAAACGGCAGAAAAATGACTGAAATCTGTCTTTATTGCATTTTCACAAATCAGAGAAAGGTTTCACAAATCACAAAATATGTTTTTCAGATTCACTAGACTCTGTAGAATAATCTAAGACAGGTTTGACCTGACTCAGTGTGATATTATAACATCTGGACCAGGTCTTATGGGTAAAAATGGCAGAAAAATGAGTGAAATCTGTCTTTATTGCATTTTTACAATTCAGAGAAAGGTTTCACAAATCACAAACTATGTTTTTCAGATTCAGTAGACTCTGTAGAATAATCTAAGACAGGTTTGACCTGACTCAGTGTGATATTATAACATCTGGACCAGGTATAGTGTGTAAAAACGGCAGAAAAATGAGTGAAATCTGCCTTTATTGCATTTTCACAAATCAGAGAAAGGTTTCACAAATCACAAACTATGTTTTTCAGATTCAGTAGGCTCTGTAGAATAATCTAAGACAGGTTTGGCCTGACTCAGTGTGATATTATAACATCTGGACCAGGTATAGTGTGTAAAAACGACAAAAAGATGAGTGAAATCTGCCTTTATTGCATTTTCACAAATCAGAGAAAGGTTTCACGAATCAGAAACTATGTTTTTCAGATTCTGTAGGCTCTGTAGAATAATCTAAGACAGGTTTGGCCTGACTCAGTGTGATATTATAACATCTGGACCAGGTCTTATGGGTAAAAATGGCAGAAAAATGAGTGAAATCTGTCTTTATTGCACTTTCACAAATCAGAGAAAGGTTTCACAAATCACAAACTATGTTTTTCAGATTCAGTAGGCTCTGTAGAATAATCTAAGACAGGTTTGGCCTGACTCAGTGTGATATTATAACATCTTGACCAGGTATAGTGTGTAAAAACGGCAGAAAAATGAGTGAAATCTGCCTTTACTGCATTTTTACAAATCAGAGAAAGGTTTCACAAATCACAAACTATGTTTTTCAGATTCTGTAGGCTCTGTAGAATAATCTAAGACAGGTTTGACCTGAGTCAGTGTGATATTATAACATCTTGACCAGGTATAGTGTGTAAAAATGGCAGAGAAATGAGTGAAATCTGCTTTTATTGCATTTTCACAAATCAGAGAAAGGTTTCACAAATCACAAACTATGTTTTTCAGATTCAGTAGACTCCGTAGAATAATCTAGGACAGGTTTGGCCTGACTCAGTGTGATATTATAACATCTGGACCAGGTCTTATGGGTAAAAATGGCAGAAAAATGAGTGAAATCTGCATTTATTGCATTTTCACAAATCAGAGAAAGGTTTCACAAATCAGAAACTATGTTTTTCAGATTCAGTAGACTCTGTAGAATAATCTAAGACAGATTTGACCTGACTCAGTGTGATATTATAACATCTGGACCAGGTATAGTGTGTAAAAACGGCAGAGAAATGAGTGAAATCTGCCTTTACTGCATTTTTACAAATCAGAGAAAGGTTTCACAAATCACAAACTATGTTTTTCAGATTCAGTAGACTCTGTAGAATAATCTAAGACAGGTTTGACCTGACTCAGTGTGATATTATAACATCTGGACCAGGTATAGTGTGTAAAAATGGCAGAAAAATGAGTGAAATCTGCCTTTATTGCATTTTCACAAATCAGAGAAAGGTTTCACAAATCACAAACTATGTTTTTCAGATTCAGTAGACTCTGTAGAATAATCTAAGACAGGTTTGACCTGACTCAGTGTGATATTATAACATCTGGACCAGGTATAGTGTGTAAAAACGGCAGAAAAATGAGTGAAATCTGCCTTTATTGCATTTTCACAAATCAGAGAAAGGTTTCACAAATCACAAACTATGTTTTTCAGATTCTGTAGGCTCTGTAGAATAATCTAAGACAGGTTTGGCCTGACTCAGTGTGATATTATAACATCTGGACCAGGTCTTATGGGTAAAAATGGCAGAAAAATGAGTGAAATCTGTCTTTATTGCATTTTCACAAATCAGAGAAATGTTTCACAAATCACAAACTATGTTTTTCAGATTCAGTAGGCTCTGTAGAATAATCTAAGACAGGCTTGGCCTGACTCAGTGTGATATTATAACATCTGGACCAGGTCTTATGGGTAAAAATGGCAGAAAAATGAGTGAAATCTGCCTTTATTGCATTTTCACAAATCAGAGAAAGGTTTCACAAATCACAAACTATGTTTTTCAGATTCAGTAGGCTCTGTAGAATAATCTAAGACAGGTTTGACCTGACTCAGTGTGATATTATAACATCTGGACCAGGTATAGTGTGTAAAAACGGCAGAAAAATGACTGAAATCTGCTTTTATTGCATTTTCACAAATCAGAGAAAGGTTTCACAAATCACAAACTATGTTTTTCAGATTCAGTAGGCTCTGTAGAATAATCTAGGACAGGTTTGACCTGAATCAGTGTGAAATTATAACATCTGGACCAGGTCTTATGGGTAAAAATGGCAGAAAAATGAGTGAAATCTGCCTTTATTGCATTTTCACAAATCAGAGAAAGGTTTCACAAATCAGAAACTATGTTTTTCAGATTCAGTAGACTCTGTAGAATAATCTAAGACAGATTTGACCTGACTCAGTGTGATATTATAACATCTGGACCAGGTATAGTGTGTAAAAACGGCAGAAAAGTGAGTGAAATCTGCTTTTATTGCATTTTCACAAATCAGAGAAAGGTTTCACAAATCACAAACTATGTTTTTCAGATTCTGTAGGCTCTGTAGAATAATCTAAGACAGGTTTGGCCTGACTCAGTGTGATATTATAACATCTGGACCAGGTATAGTGTGTAAAAATGGCAGAAAAATGAGTGAAATCTGCTTTTATTGCATTTTCACAAATCAGAGAAAGGTTTCACAAATCACAAACTATGTTTTTCAGATTCAGTAGGCTCTGTAGAATAATCTAAGACAGGTTTGACCTGACTCAGTGTGATATTATAACATCTGGACCAGGTATAGTGTGTAAAACGGCAGAAAAATGACTGAAATCTGTCTTTATTGCATTTTCACAAATCAGAGAAAGGTTTCACAAATCACAAACTATGTTTTTCAGATTCTGTAGGCTCTGTAGAATAATCAAAGACAGGTTTGACCTGACTCAGTGTGATATTATAACATCTGGACCAGGTCTTATGGGTAAAAATGGCAGAAAAATGAGTGAAATCTGTCTTTATTGCATTTTCACAAATCAGAGAAAGGTTTCACAAATCACAAACTATGTTTTTCAGATTAAGTAGACTCTGTAGAATAATCTAAGACAGGTTTGACCTGACTCAGTGTGATATTATAACATCTGGACCAGGTATAGTGTGTAAAAACGGCAGAAAAATGAGTGAAATCTGCCTTTATTGCATTTTCACAAATCAGAGAAAGGTTTCACAAATCACAAACTATGTTTTTCAGATTCAGTAGACTCTGTAGAATAATCTAAGACAGGTTTGACCTGACTCAGTGTGATATTATAACATCTGGACCAGGTATAGTGTGTAAAAACGGCAGAAAAATGAGTGAAATCTGCCTTTACTGCATTTTTACAAATCAGAGAAAGGTTTCACAAATGACAAACTATGTTTTTCAGATTCAGTAGACTCTGTAGAATAATCTAAGACAGGTTTGACCTGACTCAGTGTGATATTATAACATCTGGACCAGGTATAGTGTGTAAAAACGACAAAAAGATGAGTGAAATCTGCCTTTATTGCATTTTCACAAATCAGAGAAAGGTTTCACGAATCAGAAACTATGTTTTTCAGATTCTGTAGGCTCTGTAGAATAATCTAAGACAGGTTTGGCCTGACTCAGTGTGATATTATAACATCTGGACCAGGTCTTATGGGTAAAAATGGCAGAAAAATGAGTGAAATCTGTCTTTATTGCACTTTCACAAATCAGAGAAAGGTTTCACAAATCACAAACTATGTTTTTCAGATTCAGTAGGCTCTGTAGAATAATCTAAGACAGGTTTGGCCTGACTCAGTGTGATATTATAACATCTTGACCAGGTATAGTGTGTAAAAACGGCAGAAAAATGAGTGAAATCTGCCTTTACTGCATTTTTACAAATCAGAGAAAGGTTTCACAAATCACAAACTATGTTTTTCAGATTCTGTAGGCTCTGTAGAATAATCTAAGACAGGTTTGACCTGAGTCAGTGTGATATTATAACATCTTGACCAGGTATAGTGTGTAAAAATGGCAGAGAAATGAGTGAAATCTGCTTTTATTGCATTTTCACAAATCAGAGAAAGGTTTCACAAATCACAAACTATGTTTTTCAGATTCAGTAGACTCCGTAGAATAATCTAGGACAGGTTTGGCCTGACTCAGTGTGATATTATAACATCTGGACCAGGTCTTATGGGTAAAAATGGCAGAAAAATGAGTGAAATCTGCATTTATTGCATTTTCACAAATCAGAGAAAGGTTTCACAAATCAGAAACTATGTTTTTCAGATTCAGTAGACTCTGTAGAATAATCTAAGACAGATTTGACCTGACTCAGTGTGATATTATAACATCTGGACCAGGTATAGTGTGTAAAAACGGCAGAGAAATGAGTGAAATCTGCCTTTACTGCATTTTTACAAATCAGAGAAAGGTTTCACAAATCACAAACTATGTTTTTCAGATTCAGTAGACTCTGTAGAATAATCTAAGACAGGTTTGACCTGACTCAGTGTGATATTATAACATCTGGACCAGGTATAGTGTGTAAAAATGGCAGAAAAATGAGTGAAATCTGCCTTTATTGCATTTTCACAAATCAGAGAAAGGTTTCACAAATCACAAACTATGTTTTTCAGATTCAGTAGACTCTGTAGAATAATCTAAGACAGGTTTGACCTGACTCAGTGTGATATTATAACATCTGGACCAGGTATAGTGTGTAAAAACGGCAGAAAAATGAGTGAAATCTGCCTTTATTGCATTTTCACAAATCAGAGAAAGGTTTCACAAATCACAAACTATGTTTTTCAGATTCTGTAGGCTCTGTAGAATAATCTAAGACAGGTTTGGCCTGACTCAGTGTGATATTATAACATCTGGACCAGGTCTTATGGGTAAAAATGGCAGAAAAATGAGTGAAATCTGTCTTTATTGCATTTTCACAAATCAGAGAAATGTTTCACAAATCACAAACTATGTTTTTCAGATTCAGTAGGCTCTGTAGAATAATCTAAGACAGGCTTGACCTGACTCAGTGTGATATTATAACATCTGGACCAGGTCTTATGGGTTAAAAATGGCAGAAAAATGAGTGAAATCTGCCTTTATTGCATTTTCACAAATCAGAGAAAGGTTTCACAAATCACAAACTATGTTTTTCAGATTCAGTAGGCTCTGTAGAATAATCTAAGACAGGTTTGACCTGACTCAGTGTGATATTATAACATCTGGACCAGGTATAGTGTGTAAAAACGGCAGAAAAATGAGTGAAATCTGCCTTTATTGCATTTTCACAAATCAGAGAAAGGTTTCACAAATCACAAACTATGTGTTTCAGATTCTGTAGGCTCTGTAGAATAATCTAAGACAGGTTTGACCTGAATCAGTGTGAAATTATAACATCTGGACCAGGTCTTATGGGTAAAAATGGCAGAAAAATGAGTGAAATCTGCCTTTATTGCATTTTCACAAATCAGAGAAAGGTTTCACAAATCAGAAACTATGTTTTTCAGATTCAGTAGACTCTGTAGAATAATCTAAGACAGATTTGACCTGACTCAGTGTGATATTATAACATCTGGACCAGGTATAGTGTGTAAAAAACGGCAGAAAAGTGAGTGAAATCTGCTTTTATTGCATTTTCACAAATCAGAGAAAGGTTTCACAAATCACAAACTATGTTTTTCAGATTCTGTAGGCTCTGTAGAATAATCTAAGACAGGTTTGGCCTGACTCAGTGTGATATTATAACATCTGGACCAGGTATAGTGTGTAAAAATGGCAGAAAAATGAGTGAAATCTGCTTTTATTGCATTTTCACAAATCAGAGAAAGGTTTCACAAATCACAAACTATGTTTTTCAGATTCTGTAGGCTCTGTAGAATAATCTAAGACAGGTTTGGCCTGACTCAGTGTGATATTATAACATCTGGACCAGGTATAGTGTGTAAAAATGGCAGAAAAATGAGTGAAATCTGCTTTTATTGCATTTTCACAAATCAGAGAAAGGTTTCACAAATCACAAACTATGTTTTTCAAATTCAGTAGGCTCTGTAGAATAATCTAAGACAGGTTTGACCTGACTCAGTGTGATATTATAACATCTGGACCAGGTATAGTGTGTAAAACGGCAGAAAAATGACTGAAATCTGTCTTTATTGCATTTTCACAAATCAGAGAAAGGTTTCACAAATCACAAACTATGTTTTTCAGATTCTGTAGGCTCTGTAGAATAATCTAAGTCAGGTTTGACCTGACTCAGTGTGATATTATAACATCTGGACCAGGTCTTATGGGTAAAAATGGCAGAAAAATGAGTGAAATCTGCCTTTATTGCATTTTCACAAATCAGAGAAAGGTTTCACAAATCACAAACTATGTTTTTCAGATTAAGTAGACTCTGTAGAATAATCTAAGACAGGTTTGACCTGACTCAGTGTGATATTATAACATCTGGACCAGGTATAGTGTGTAAAAACGGCAGAAAAATGAGTGAAATCTGCCTTTATTGCATTTTCACAAATCAGAGAAAGGTTTCACAAATCACAAACTATGTTTTTTCAGATTCAGTAGACTCTGTAGAATAATCTAAGACAGGTTTGACCTGACTCAGTGTGATATTATAACATCTGGACCAGGTATAGTGTGTAAAAACGGCAGAAAAATGAGTGAAATCTGCCTTTACTGCATTTTTACAAATCAGAGAAAGGTTTCACAAATGACAAACTATGTTTTTCAGATTCAGTAGACTCTGTAGAATAATCTAAGACAGGTTTGACCTGACTCAGTGTGATATTATAACATCTGGACCAGGTATAGTGTGTAAAAATGGCAGAAAAATGAGTGAAATCTGCTTTTATTGCATTTTCACAAATCAGAGAAAGGTTTTACAAATCACAAACTATGTTTTTCAGATTCTGTAGGCTCTGTAGAATAATCTAAGACAGGTTTGACCTGACTCAGTGTGATATTATAACATCTTGACCAGGTATAGTGTGTAAAAATGGCAGAAAAATGAGTGAAATCTGTCTTTATTGCATTTTCACAAATCAGAGAAAGGTTTCACAAATCACAAACTATGTTTTTCAGATTCTGTAGGCTCTGTAGAATAATCTAAGACAGGTTTGACCTGACTCAGTGTGATATTATAACATCTGGACCAGGTATAGTGTGTAAAAACGGCAGAAAAATGAGTGAAATCTGCCTTTATTGCATTTTCACAAATCAGAGAAAGGTTTCACGAATCAGAAACTATGTTTTTCAGATTCTGTAGGCTCTGTAGAATAATCTAAGACAGGTTTGGCCTGACTCAGTGTGATATTATAACATCTGGACCAGGTCTTATGGGTAAAAATGGCAGAAAAATGAGTGAAATCTGTCTTTATTGCATTTTCACAAATCAGAGAAATGTTTCACAAATCACAAACTATGTTTTTCAGATTCAGTAGACTCTGTAGAATAATCTAAGACAGGCTTGGCCTGACTCAGTGTGATATTATAACATCTGGACCAGGTATAGTGTGTAAAAACGGCAGAAAAATGAGTGAAATCTGCCTTTATTGCATTTTCACAAATCAGAGAAAGGTTTCACAAATCAGAAACTATGTTTTTCAGATTCTGTAGACTCTGTAGAATAATCTAAGACAGGTTTGGCCTGACTCAGTGTGATATTATAACATCTTGACCAGGTATAGTGTGTAAAAATGGCAGAAAAATGAGTGAAATCTGCTTTTATTGCATTTTCACAAATCAGAGAAAGGTTTCACAAATCAGAAACTATGTTTTTCAGATTCTGTAGGCTCTGTAGAATAATCTAAGACAGGTTTGACCTGACTCAGTGTGATATTATAACATCTGGACAAGGTATAGTGTGTAAAAACGGCAGAAAAATGAGTGAAATCTGCTTTTATTGCATTTTCACAAATCAGAGAAAGGTTTCACAAATCACAAACTATGTTTTTCAGATTCAGTAGACTCTGTAGAATAATCTAAGACAGGTTTGACCTGACTCAGTGTGATATTATAACATCTGGACCAGGTATAGTGTGTAGAAACGGCAGAAAAATGAGTGAAATCTGCCTTTATTGCATTTTCACAAATCAGAGAAAGGTTTCACAAATCAGAAACTATGTTTTTCAGATTCAGTAGACTCTGTAGAATAATCTAGGACAGGTTTGACCTGAATCAGTGTGAAATTATAACATCTGGACCAGGTCTTATGGGTAAAAATGGCAGAAAAATGAGTGAAATCTGCCTTTATTGCATTTTCACAAATCAGAGAAAGGTTTCACAAATCACAAACTATGTTTTTCAGATTCAGTAGACTCTGTAGAATAATCTAAGACAGATTTGACCTGACTCAGTGTGATATTATAACATCTTGACCAGGTATAGTGTGTAAAAACGGCAGAAAAATGAGTGAAATCTGCTTTTATTGCATTTTCACAAATCAGAGAAAGGTTTCACAAATCAGAAACTATGTTTTTCAGATTCAGTAGGCTCTGTAGAATAATCTAAGACAGGTTTGACCTGACTCAGTGTGATATTATAACATCTGGACCAGGTATAGTGTGTAGAAACGGCAGAAAAATGAGTGAAATCTGCCTTTATTGCATTTTCACAAATCAGAGAAAGGTTTCACAAATCACAAACTATGTTTTTCAGATTCTGTAGGCTCTGTAGAATAATCTAAGACAGGTTTGGCCTGACTCAGTGTGATATTATAACATCTGGACCAGGTCTTATGGGTAAAAATGGCAGAAAAATGAGTGAAATCTGTCTTTATTGCATTTTCACAAATCAGAGAAATGTTTCACAAATCACAAGCTATGTTTTTCAGATTCAGTAGGCTCTGTAGAATAATCTAAGACAGGTTTGGCCTGACTCAGTGTGATATTATAACATCTGGACCAGGTATAGTGTGTAAAAATGGCAGAAAAATGAGTGAAATCTGCTTTTATTGCATTTTCACAAATCAGAGAAAGGTTTCACAAATCAGAAACTATGTTTTTCAGATTCAGTAGGCTCTGTAGAATAATCTAAGACAGGTTTGACCTGACTCAGTGTGATATTATAACATCTGGACAAGGTATGGTGTGTAAAAACGGCAGAAAAATGAGTGAAATCTGCTTTTATTGCATTTTCACAAATCAGAGAAAGGTTTCACAAATCACAAACTATGTTTTTCAGATTCAGTAGACTCTGTAGAATAATCTAAGACAGGTTTGACCTGACTCAGTGTGATATTATAACATCTGGACCAGGTATAGTGTGTAGAAACGGCAGAAAAATGAGTGAAATCTGCCTTTATTGCATTTTCACAAATCAGAGAAAGGTTTCACAAATCAGAAACTATGTTTTTCAGATTCAGTAGACTCTGTAGAATAATCTAGGACAGGTTTGACCTGAATCAGTGTGAAATTATAACATCTGGACCAGGTCTTATGGGTAAAAATGGCAGAAAAATGAGTGAAATCTGCCTTTATTGCATTTTCACAAATCAGAGAAAGGTTTCACAAATCACAAACTATGTTTTTCAGATTCTGTAGGCTCTGTAGAATAATCTAAGACAGGTTTGACCTGACTCAGTGTGATATTATAACATCTTGACCAGGTATAGTGTGTAAAAACGGCAGAAAAATGAGTGAAATCTGCTTTTATTGCATTTTCACAAATCAGAGAAAGGTTTCACAAATCAGAAACTATGTTTTTCAGATTCAGTAGACTCTGTAGAATAATCTAGGACAGGTTTGACCTGAATCAGTGTGAAATTATAACATCTGGACCAGGTCTTATGGGTAAAAATGGCAGAAAAATGAGTGAAATCTGCCTTTATTGCATTTTCACAAATCAGAGAAAGGTTTCACAAATCACAAACTATGTTTTTCAGATTCTGTAGGCTCTGTAGAATAATCTAAGACAGGTTTGACCTGAATCAGTGTGATATTATAACATCTGGACCAGGTATAGTGTGTAAAAACGGCAGAAAAAGGAGTGAAATCTGCCTTTTCTGCATTTTCACAAATCAGAGAAAGGTTTCACAAATCAGAAACTATTTTTTTCAGATTCAGTAGGCTCTGTAGAATAATCTAAGACAGGTTTGACCTGACTCAGTGTGATATTATAACATCTGGACCAGGTATAGTGTGTAAAAACGGCAGAAAAAGGAGTGAAATCTGCCTTTTCTGCATTTTCACAAATCAGAGAAAGGTTTCACAAATCAGAAACTATGTTTTTCAGATTCAGTAGGCTCTGTAGAATAATCTAGGACAGGTTTGACGGCATTGAGTATCAATAAAACGGAGGGTTAACAGAGAAATACAGTCACTCGCGTTCTGACTTAAGGGTCCCTTAAAATTTCCCTTAACTAGCGAATCGGAGGCTAGCCGAGGTTCAGCCTCGTCTGATATGGCACTGAACATAGACGTTTTACGTATCTAATCTTACCTGAATTCAAGATGTTCCTTGCTAAGAGGACGGTTGGAGGAAAACTGTTTTTGTAAACAGGGACGCTGTTAAGGAACACAGTAACCAGGGCAATAGCCGTTTGAAAACGGCGCCTGACTACGTCAACAACTAACATCTGGGTTTTTTTCTTCTTCTTCTTTGTTTAACTTTATTGACGTTAGTTCATACACTAACTACCGCCGTCTATCGGACTGGAGGACACAAAACACAACAACTTTTGTTCAGCATTTAAAAATTGAAACTCATCTAGAATAAAATTGTCATGTGATCACTTTTAATAAAATAAAATAAAATAAATTTAATCTGATATTATGATATGTCAGTAAATTTCATGCTTTTGTATCATAATTTACAAATGATTGTTCATCTAATATACAGTATCATGTCTATGTAATCATTAAGCAAATTTTGTATTTTTATTAATTTTTTTTATGATTTTTTCTGCCCAGTTGGCAGACATAGATTACTGCATTCATGTTTGCAGCTACTGTCTTAAAAGTGGATAAAGTTTGTTCATTTTGGAGATGAGATAAATTAGTTTCTGCTACTTACCTGAATGAAAACAGAACAAGTTTTACCTGTGGATAATGAGATGTTGTTGAAATCCTTAACAAAGTCTGGTGAGCTATAAGCATGCCCCAAGTTTAGAAAAAGTAAAGAAAAAAAATTATATTTAATGATTATAATGCAATAAAAAAAACAATAATTAAGTGACAGTCAAGGTTGGGTTTTATTAATTTATTTCTTTTTGTCTTCCAGCTTTTAAAGACAGAAGTATCCCACACCATTGCCAGTACAGAGAACTCCTCCTCCTTGGATCAGCTTCTCAAGGATAATCAGGGCTCTCTTACAACGTCTCCTTCCAGCAGGCAGTGGGGCTTCAGTCGGGGGGACACTGGCAGGTGGACTGTCTGAGAGCCCTGCTTAATCTGGGAAAAGGGAATTTTAGCATCTTCCAGGGTCAGTGGGAAGACCATGGCTCCATCCAGGACCTGTCAGGAGTCTTTGTTGGTTCTTTTATTGCAGATCTTGCTGATTTGCTCGGCTCAGGTAAAAGATAAGTGTAGTTTTCCTTCCCTCTGTGGATCTTTTTGGGGTTTTATTTCCTCGGCAGCATTATAATAGAACATTTAATGAGTGTGAGGTTAATATTTAGCTTTGATTTATAGTTTTATCAGTGTTCTTTTGTGTTATATTTTATATTCCTGTTGTTCAGCTTGTCTGAGCTGCTCAGAAATAAGCTGAAGTGAATCAGCCTCGTCGTTCTTATTTTTCCTGGTATGATACCTGTGAAAACTACATGTAGTTAGAGCCTTTTAAGTAATTTATTAAATCCAATATTTTTAATATCCTGCTTTAGAAGTGCTATAAGCTGCGTGACTGTTAGAAACAAATGGAATTCAGGCAGAATTAGCATTTTTTTCACCAACTTAATTAAAAAGTGTTTTTGACTGTTTTGGATGTTCATCTAAAAAGCTGCTTTGGCAGCACACGCAGCTGGCAGCAATAAACTCCAGACAGCAGCAGTAATCTGAACACATGCTGTTATTAGGGACCTGATGGATTGTAATGAGAAACCAGCCTTGCTTACATGACCTTGGTCTTGACATCTTGCAGACAATGGCTCTCTGTGTGAACAGCCCCTCACATCAGCAGCAGCAGCATGATGTTCAGAGATGGATTTCAGAGGAAAAAAAAGTTAAAAACTTATTTTTGTGCTTGTTTTAAAGAGGGGCCCGGTAGAACCCAGAGGCCCCCCAGGACCTCCCGGCCCAGGCGGCGTGCCAGGAGTGGATGGAATTGATGTGAGTCTGCATGATGTTCTCTCTTCTTCAGAGCTTGTTTTTAGGTGTGTTTCATCCAATCGCAGAGGTCCTGTGGTTAAACCATCTCTGTGAACTGCAAACAGTAACATGACTGCATCAGCACTCAACACACTTATTGAAAACCATTTGTTGTGTGTTTGGTTTCTGTAACCCATCACCAGAGAGATGACAGGGAATAAGAGGATGCGTCACCGTAACTGCTTGACCACCAGAACATCCGTTAGCTTTTGGTTGGCCTGAAAGATCTACAGGAGACAGTCTGAACCAGAAGTTTAGAAACATCTGGCTGCATCAAGCATTCATTTTGTTTTGTGAAGAAACCTGAAAGAAATATCTTAAACACTGAAACAAACCAGTGTTTCCATGACTACTGCTGTCATTTCAACATCCTTTAAATGTGTCTGCAGGGGATCGGGGAGAAGACTCCACAGTGGTTGGAGGACTGCCCAGAGGAAAATTTTACTGCTGAAAACTTGCTCTTCTATAGCTCGGGAGACAAACGGGTGATTCTCATCTCAGCCTCAGTTTAGTTTCTATTTTGTCTAAAATGTTTCTCATATGTTTCTCCTAAAATCCACTAGGAGAAATAGGTGAGACAGAATAATTAGAGGGAGTCATACTTGAGACTTGAAGGAGACGCCTTGCTAGTTTCAGTTCAGTGTTTTTAATGGCTCCTTTATTTCTCCTTAGAAAAAGAAAATGAGCAATACTGGAGCTACTATGGAGCAACATGCGAGTCTCTCGTTCACTCTCGTTGTGCGTGCACGCACACACACATACACACACACACACACACATACACACACCTCAGGCACTAATATCAGGACACTTCAATCATATGACTCTTTTCTCCCACCTGACTGGATTCACCATTTTTAACAACACAGATGATCCACTTAATAACATCTTGATGGGCCAAAGAAACAATAGTGGTGAACAGAACTCTCTTCACTGCAGGACAGAGGGATACACAAGATCTACCCAAAGACATCGTGCTTTATAATTCAATAGCAAATGGCAGAAAAGCTGACATAATAAAGAAATCTGAATCTTCATCTTTATTAAATTCCAACAGTCATTGAACTTGAAAACTGAGTACTGCTGAGTACTTTGAGTACTTTAAGTAGTTGTAATGTTAACAACAGAGTTAAAGACAGACTGCAAAAGCTGTTCTAACATTGCCATTGTAAAAATCTGAACTATACTCTTTTTAGCAAAATTGTGTTTTTAAGTGTTCAACAGTGTTTTAAACAGTGTCAGCAACACTTCATAACATCTGACATTGAACAACTAAAGAGTCTTTAATGCCACCATGCAGCATTTGCAAAAAATGGCTTTTTGAACATGGGTTTCAAATGTCTCTCAGTATGCCACATCCAATAATTTACAGTGTTGTGGCCCTCATGCGGCATTTGTTTATAAAGGCTTTTTTGACCTTACTTTTCTCAACCGCTGTCCAACCATCCAGTGTACTACAGCGCATGATGTAAGCTGCATGAATAAATGAAAGAAAAGAAAGGACAAATTACAAATTTTATAATCTAACAGCAGTTACCAAAACAGTCATATAGTCATTCATATATCACAAAATTCACATTGTAATTTCTCTAAGGTTCACACATGAGGAAATTCAGCAAAACTGTGAGTACAATGAAACAATCACAGCATTTTTTATTTTACTTTTATTAATCCCAGCTGGGAAATTCTTTTTCTGCATTTAACCCGTCCTAGTTGTCAGGAGCAGTGAGCTGTCGGATTCCAGCACCCGGGAGGCAGTTGGGGGTTAAGGGCCTTGCTCAGGGACCTACAGTGGTTTTAGCTTAGTTGCCAGTCTGGGGACTTATCTTAATTATTATAAATATCACTCATGACACCATGAAGACCATCTTTTGAAATATGAAAAATTAAATTAGTTATCATGGCATATAACCAGTGATTCTAATTTAAAATCATGTAAAAGTGGTATAGCCATCTGTGCTAAAATGGAAAAAAGATTAAGGATCTAATTTCTTTTGTGGTTCATTGAAATACACATTTTGTTTAAAAAATAAGGTCCAAAGTAATCCTCTGTGGGTGCGACTTTGGCTACCTATATTGGGTTCCCACACATTTTTACTTATGAATTTCTACAACTTTTCCATATCATTTCCATAAATTGTTAACTACCAAATCAGTAACACACTTACTTAGAATCCCATTGACTTTGAACTTATCCAGGACTGTCTTCCCATCTGGAACTTTTCCATGTTTCCCAAATGCAACAGCATTTCGACACTCCTCTGCAGTAAAGAATTCATCTAACAGACGATGGAATAAATGAAGGCAGTCCTTCTTTGCTTCTGCGTGGATTGCACCCAGGTGAGTAGAGGACAAATAGCGGCCACTTCCTGGATACAGCTCTTGCTTCCCAGATCTGTTTTTTGGAGCCCCAAAACCAGCCTGAGGTTGGATCTGTTCCACTTTGTCCAGAAAACTTTTTAATGCCTCCAGATGCTCACCACCTGTGACAGAAAATATGTATTACCTCACAGGGACACAGCAGCAACCATAAAGTCAAGAAAAGGAAGAGACAATTTGAAAAAAAAATCCAAAGATTTCATGATGGGCTAAGATTTTTACCAAAGTGTTTAAAGCTTTTAAGTTTTAGCATATGCACCCAATATCTTCCAATGTCCAAAATAACAAAATTTAATAAAACTTTACAAAAATCAATATCAAAACATAATTACAATTTTATGTTGAACAGTTAAAGACACTTGATTATTGCCCACATTATTTGCATTATAACTCTTTTTACAGAGCTTGTGTGTACAGTACTGAACAGCAATTAGGTACCTTAAAGGAAACATTAATTACAAAAGAGAGACAAAATGTACTTACTTATACTACACAGCACATCCTGCAGTTTGTCTTTTTCCTCCACTAACTTTTCCACTTCTGCCTTGCATACCCCACATGGCTTCCATGACCCTTCTTCTGTTGATTCCGGTGAACGGAAACATGGTTCTCCACATTCTGGAATTGGATCACGCTCGATGATTATAGTATCTGCAGATGAGCTTGAAGAAGTCTCGTGTTCAGATGTACTAGTCTGGCTCTGGTTTCCAAGAACAGCATGTTTTTTTTGTGTATTAGAGCTGTGCAACATTTTGATAAAGCTTTCTTTGGCTGTAGGTGCTGGTGGTTGTCTTTGCTGATCCAAATCTGCCAAAACAGGCTGCTGCTGTGTTAAAGGTGTGGGCAGTGGCGTGTGAGGTTGGCGATGCTGTGAATGCTGCGAAAGGCAGGAACTAAGTGGGATTGGAGACAGTGTGGAAGAATACTGGTGGTGTGACTGGATAGGTGAATTCTGGTAATATTGAGGTGTATGTAGTGATGACTGGGAAACTGGTAGTTGGTACTGTGGCCAGGCAGTTACTTGCTGGCGCTGTGGCTGGAAAGGTGGAGATGACTCGGTAGGTGGAGGCTGGTACACTGTCCAGGTAGTTGGAGGCTGCACAACATTGTGGTCCACAGTATTTGGGTGATCCTGTGTAGAGGTGGACTGGCCTGCTTGAGGTAGGGATGGAAGGTTGTAGAATCTTTGAGCAGCTGCAGCTGTTTTCTTCATGTCCTTCTTTGTAGCCTTCTTGGTATCCATCGTTTTGTCAGCTGTTCCAGTGAAGTCTACTGTGGCTTTGTAAAACTTGTTATCAGACCACCTTGCAAGTACTTCTTCTCCTGGTTTCAGATCTTTGAGGCAAGCAATGGGTTATCGTCTTTGTTTAGTACATCACAGACATTAAAAATTTTTGCTGTGTATCCATCTTCAAATGTCAAAAATACAAAAAGTCCTGAAAAAAAACACACAGTATAAAAAAAAAGAAAAAAAGAAGAGATTTTGAGTAAACCAGTACACTCTGTCTTATTTAAACATGCTACTATATCTTAAAAGTCTCATTTCTGATCATCTTTGCATAGCTAAAAATATCTCTTCACTTTAGTATTCAACTAGGGTTAACTTTATTTTTTTTTACATTTGCTTCACTCATGCAATACTTTTTGATTTATGGACTATGTATTCTTTCTTTTCACTTTGTTTTTATTCTTTCATTATTTAATGATCATGCATTTCATTTTATTTTATTTTTGACGCATTGTCTATGAAACACTTGGTACTGAAATTCAGGTGTTAGGTGTTAATTAATATTTAATTAGTTGGACTATTATTATTCATGTGTTCAGCAAGGAAACTATGGAGCCAATTCACCAGAAGTACAGAAAATAAATAGGCTGTAACTGAGTACATTTGTATGGGCCAGATCCTGTTTCTGGTTGTTTTTTTTAACAATTTATTGTTGGGAGGGAATTTTTTGGTATTATTGTCATTGATTGTTCTGACTTTCTTTAAAAAATGTCATGCCTTTTTTTTTTTTTTTTTTTGCTGTGGTATCGAAAATAGTATAGAGTATTTTCCTGGGTATCAGTACCCACAGATGGAAGGAGATCACTACTGCCGTATTTTTGTTTGCTGCTCGAACTTGAAGGAATAATAAAAAGTTTTTTATTCGCATTTATTTACCATCACGTCTTGCTTGGAAAAAAGTTTCAAAAATAAAAGAAATATTTAGTAAATACTGCCTTTTTTTTTATTCAGTATATCATTTCAAACTGCATTTCCACATAGCAATTTTATATTAACTATTCATCAATTGAAATTACCAAAAATTTCTATATCGTGATGTATATTGTTATCAGGATATAAAATGAGCTATATCGGGATATGAGATTTTGGTTATATCACCCAGTCCTAATCCTGCATATCAACTTTGTTCCTCAAGCTGACAATATATTGATAATAAAAATCCCAGAGATAAGACACCAGAGACGGTCGAAGACTTTGGTCATTATAGCGTCCAAAGTAAGTTAAAAATAACAATCACTTTAAAAAGTAGCTAAGATGTGTAGTACAATAATAACTCAATTACCATGTTGGTCATCTCTGGGTGAGCCGGGATCTGGTTCATAAAAACTAAGCTTCTTCGGTGGGTTTCGCGCTCTTTTGGGCATCTCTTTTTTATTAATTCTTGCTGGGGTGTTCATTCTGTGAAAGAAATAAAAGTACAACATATTGTATTTATTTAAACGGGTCTCACTGCATGAGACCACAAACTTTTCCTATCATTTACAATTTAGGTAACTCCAAAAATGTCTAGGGCCTGCTGTTTGTAGAAGTAATAATCCCAAAGTTAATCCTTACACATAAAGAGTGTGTCTCAAACCGCGCACTTACGTGAGTGCACTGGAAGGTAGTGCGTAGTGCGCACTAAGCACTACCTTCTGTAGTGCACACTATCGTGGGTAAGTCCTGATCCAAATTGAGCACTAACGTTTTGCACTTACCGGTAGTGACGTACCAGCTTAGCAGCGCCGCTCTGTTAATATACCTTTTTTTTTTCTTCCAAAATCCAAAATCACGTCAACATACGTGTTTGCATGTCATACTTTTATGCTAAAACAGCTTTTAAATAAGCAAAGATATCTTAACTGAATTAAAGTAGCCTACTTTACATTATACATTTGTTTTCATTGGTGTTTACACTGATACCGTTCACGTCTGCAACAGGAAACCGATTATACTAGAAATCATCATTTAAAATATGAAATGCAGTAATGAAGACGCTAAAACAAGGATGCAGAAAACATTTTATTTAAACTTTTAATTAAATCATTTCTCTCTTGCCGCCTCCTCTTCTCCACAGCAGCGTCCTAGCCCGCAGGTGGTAAATGCCTCAGTGCCACTGCTGGCTCGGTAGTTTGATGCCACAGTGACCTACGGTGAACACAGAATGGAAGTTTATATAAATGCAAACATGATTATGTACTTTATGGGTACTTTGTACATCACTTTAGATAAGCGTCTGCAATCAGCTACTGCTTCGTCAGCGGTACCATCGAAACGGGCGGGTTCTCTAAACCAGCGGTGTTTCCTAATCAGTTTTCAGATCAAGGACCATTTCGTTTACGCCAGAGACCCCGCAGTGCTTAATTTGGAGGTTCAGCAATCATGAATAAACATACGGAACCTATAGCATTAATCATTTTTAACACTTATAGCCCATCTAGATCCGCGAAATCGGGTATAAAACTGCTAACATTAACGTTGCTAACTCTACTGCAGCCTCCAACAAATGATCAGATCCATAACTGTCATCAGGGATAGAAGAGATACGAAGCATGCTGCAGTATATTTTAGAATTATAATCAAATATCTTCATACTTACAACAGTAGAAAACAGCCTCCGCCTGCTTCGGTACCGCTGAGTCGGTGGCTGCAAGCTCTGAAAAACTGGTTGAAAGTCCCTCCCCTTCCGCTTCGTCAGCAAGATGGCGTCCGTTTAGTGCGTGTAGTGTCCATCGTTTCGCACTAGATTTTTGGCCGAGTTTAGGGTAGCATCCGGGTACTTTCAGTGCACTTAGTTTTTACTGAAATTTCTGTGTCAGCGCACTAAGCACTTAAATGTAGTGTCCGAAGTATAGAAGTGCGCGGTTTGGGACACACCCAAAGACTTTTACTGCAGTTAGCTGACGTTAGCTAACCTTAACACATGCATGGCATCCCTAGCTAGCTTAACTATTTGCCACATATGGCGACCAGTTTCTTCAAAGTGTATCAGAAACAGCATAAACATTCGCCATCTAAATTTTACCCAAATTGCGTTTGACAATGATGTTGCTTACCTTCTTTTTTCAGCTGCAACGATATCTTGCTCCATGCCTCTTGCCAGCAGCTCCATACGTTAACATAACGTAACCGTACAACCTAACGTCGGTAAATCAGCACCTCCCACCCCCACGTTGTGTATTAACCAATGGCAATGCAGCATTTGTGACTGACGGCTCTCTCCTCTAATGCTGACTTTGGAGCAGCATCAGCTACAGGGTTCAAAGTTTACAGTGTTTTTGCGCCAAATGCAGCTCGTTACAGAAAACAAGGATGCAGCATCTATAAGCCATGAGTGGATACAGTTACATTTTTAGTAAGTGAATAAATTTCCTTAATAATTTTCTTTATAAATTGTTTTAATTTTAGTTAGCTTTATAAATGTGCAATACATTTTCAGTTAGTTCCTAAATTTTGCAAAGCCTTGGCTTTTAATTTAATTTCAGTTAACTGAAATTATTTTTACACCTCCGTTATTTCAATATCATGTTACTTAGTTTTCATTAATTATAAAAACCTTAAGATACCCTAATAATAAAAAGGTTGTAAGGGTAAGCGATTATTGCATGCCAGCTAGAGTTCTTCCATTGTGCGTTTGGTACCTACCAGCTTCTAAATGTCACAACCATGATTGTTTTCATTATGATTATGATTTAGTCAACTTTATGTTATTCAATTTAACTTTAATAGGAAAGGTTGCACATGTGTATAATTAAAACATGTATATAATGTATAACCCGCCGATGCAAACACTAACTCATCCCAGTTTGAACAGCTATGAGACTAATGTATTAGCCAGTCCACCACCTTTATAAAGTAAGAGAAACTACTAGAGGATATGTGCTTATTTCTACTGTTAAAATTATTTCAGGCAAGCAGTTGGTGCTAAATACATTTGAAAATGGCACAGAGGTACAACTCAAGCTGGAGGAGAAAAATGAAGAGCCAACAAACTACTTGCAAAAGATACAGACGAAAGGTAAGGAAATTTTCATTTGAATTATTTTCATATTTTCACCTGCAGTGATTGAATATGAGTACATTTACTCAAGTTCTGTATTTCTGTACAATTTAAGATGTTTTTACTTAACTTGCCACTTAGTATTTGCACACCACTATATTTTGGTTAACTGGTTGGTTTGGTTAACAACTAAATTTTTGTTTGAAATGACACTCTCTTAAAAACCGTATTTATATGTAGGATTAGCAAAATATTAAGAGCATGTCTGATCTAATACAGTTCAACAGCACCACAATTTACAGTGTCCAAAATGACCATATAAGTAAATTACCACCTCTCTCAAATAGCATCAATATATATTACCATTTACCTCATGAAGGGAGGATTTATAGCAGGATTTCTCATGTACTGCATTTGCTTAACCGAGGTATGCCTAATAAATTTGCATGTGATTGCTAAATATGTTATTATTCTCTGTTTTCAGCAGGGCACACAAGGACTAGAGAGCAAAGGTAAAAAATGTAAAAAACAAACTAACTCCATTTTATCCAGTTTCCAAGATAGCACGTAGTTTTATTTATTCAGTGGAAACTGCATGTTGTAAAACTTTACATTTTGACTGACTGCAGTGTTACTTCAAACAAATGTTAATGTATCCAATAAAATACTGTTACTGAAGTGAGTGTTTCAAACCTCACTTGGTTTGACAAAGTTTTACTGGCAGCTCAGGTTACTATAACACTTTGATAGTCTAGTAATTAGTAATGTGTTTCGCATAAGTACTATGAAATATAACCATGTTGAGACTACTAAGCTATAAATGCACCAATACTTCTTTTCAACAAAACCAAATTGATTCATTCATTTATTTTTTCTAGAATCAACAAACTGGAGGTCAGATGATTGCTGTACTGAGCAAGTGATCAGTTCTGCTAATCTGGAAGCTGATGACGCTGCTGATCTGGAAGACTCTTCGATCACAAATATGTGTGACCTCCATTACACCAACCATTCATCCTCCCAGTGCTATGGCAATAAATTGCTGATGTTTTGATTTTACAATGTGTTTTATGTGTTTCATGAAAAAAATCTGAATTACGTGCAGTGTAAAACTTCAACTTATTAATAGAAAATGTAAATATAAACAAAAATTATATATATATATATATATATATATATATATATAAAGCAAAGGGGGTCTTTACAGCCTCCAATCAGTTTTTATCAATTCATTTTGCATACAATAATACACAATACAAAATATATAATGTGGATTATAAAAAAATGTCAACATGATATTAGATATTATGAAACAATCTAAGTTTGAGAATTTAATGAGGGGTTGTGGAGAGCTCTTCCTTTGCTTTGTCTGAGAGTTTCAAATAACGTCCTGACAGAAACAGGGGTCCTTTTGTGCATGAACGGCGTTAGCAAGGAGAATCGGCTGCCCAGAGATGGCTGACAGGAAAGAAGTGTGTGCTGGAGAAGGTGGAGCAGAATGGTGGCAGTGTTTCTGCTGTCAGACAGACTGAGAAAAAAAACGCACTAAAAGTTACAGCAAGCGTTTGTAAAATCAAACAACAGAAGAGTTTCTTTACTGTTAGCAACAGGAAACAAAACAATGGAGAAATTTGTCCGAACTAGCTTTGAGTTTGGTTGTCCATCTTTCTCTGCTCTCCAAATTTAACTAGGTGATGTTTCCAGAGTTTTTGTTTTTTTTTGGGAAAAGGAAGGTGAGGGGAGGAGCCAAAAGTGTGAAAACAGGTCCCACCCTCCATCTCATTACCTCAGAATGAGCGAAACCATCAGTTTTCTAAGAACCATATTTTTGGTTCTTGTAGTCATTATAAATTTATAACTGGTGGCATAAATGATGGAAAACAGCTTCTTTGTACAAAATGGTAAAATATTTGGTCATAATCTGCAGTCATAATAAACTTTGATCTATAAATATATCCATAAACTACAGTATTTGGAACATTTGGACATAAAATGTAAACATAATAATAATGTTTAAAGACTTAAAAACAGATGATTATGTAAATGAAATATTTTCGTGACATTTTAGAGTTTCATGTCATCTTTGCAGGGACCTGTGGGACCTCCCGGGGATTCAGGCCCAGTGGGTCGAAAGGGATCAAAGGTAAACTCTGAAACTGGATTAATGGATCTGTTTTTGTTGAATCTCAACTAGGAGGTTCTGTGGGAAACAGAACGCATTGTTTATCTGAAGCTCTGGTCCCAGAAAAAGCTTGGACCAACCCGTCCTTGAATGTTTCAGAATTTTCTTCATATAAATAAAAATAAATCTGAAATCATTGTCTTTAGAACCAAAGATGAGCATCCAGTGTCCAGCTTCAGTCAGCAATGTTAAAACCATCTGATCAATCAAACTCAGTTTTAATGGGCATATTGAATCAGTGACCAAATGGATTGCATCCAATCTCATCTTCGATTCAATCCCCAATTTAATGATCTACAAACAAACAGATGCATGTGGAGTTCCCCAAGGCTCCATTTTGAGCCCCCTATGTTCAACATCTACATGCTCCCACTAGCTCAGATCATGGAAACAAAACAGATATCTGATCATAATTAGTCTCAGCAGGGACTCTAGTCCCAGACAAAGCTTCAGTTTGAACCTCAGTCTAATTATTACTTATTTCTTCAATGTTTTTCTTCAGCTAAATATACAGGTGAAACAAAAAATATTAGAATATCATGCAAATTTTAATTATTTAACTTAAAAGGGAAACTAATAATTAGACTTACTACATGCAAAGTAAGATATTTCAAGATATTTGTTATATCTCTGATGATTAAGGCTACAACTTATTAAACCCAAATATCTAAATCTTAGAAAATAGAATATGACATGAAATCAATAAAAATGGCTTTAGAATCCAGAAATGTTGACCATCAGAAGAGTCCAGTCCTGCATATGAACCCAGGTCTTGGTTTGAGGCCTTCTGCATGGATTCCGGCCTCCATGTGGCGTGGCATGGATGTTATCAGCCTGCGGTCCTGCTGGGGTGGAATGAAGACCTGGATGCTTTCCATAACAGCTTCAACCTGTTCTGCATCGCTCGGTCTCATGTCTCATCCTTCTCTTGGCAAGGGTCCATAGATTTCTACGGTTCAGGTCAGGAGTCTGCTGGCCAGTCCAGCCCAGTAAGCCTTGGTCTTTGAATCAGGTTCTGGTTCTTGTGGCAATGTGGGCAGGTATCAAGTCCTGCTGGAAGATCAAGTCCGCATCTCCAACAAGCTTTTCTGCTGAAGGAAGCATGAAGTGCTGTAGAACGTCCTGGTAGACGCTGCATGGACTCTGGTGCCAGTGGACCAGCACCAGATGACATGGCTCCCACATCACCACCAACTGGAAACTTCACTTCACTTTAAGAGTCTTGGATTGTTGCCTCTGCGGTCTTCCTCCAGACTCCAGGACCTGGATTTGCACACGAGATGCCAAATTTGCTCATCAGAAAAGAGCCCTTTGGACCACTGCTCAGCAGACCAGGTCATGGTTTCTTTAGTCCAGATAAGACACTGCTGACGTGTTGTGTTCAGGAGCAGCTGGACTAGAGGAAAACGACTTGTGAAGTCCAGGTCCAGGATCAGTCTGTGTGGTGGCTCTAGAAGCTGGGCCTTCAGCCTAAGTCCTCTCCTTGTGAAGCTCCCCCAAATCTCTGAACGGCCTTTTCCTGATCATCCTCTCCAGCTGCTTCAACCCTGCTGGTTGTTCCACCTTTTTCTTCCACACTTTTCCTTCCACTCAGCTTTTTATTGATGTTTTGATGCAGCACTCTGAGAGCGTCCAGCTTCTTCTGCAATCACCTGTTGAGGCTTTTCCTCCTTGTGGAGGGAGTCAGTGATGGTTTTCTGCAGGTCAGCAACCTTCGCTATGATGGTGGATTCTACTGAAATGAGACCGTCTAAATGCTCAGGAGTCCTTTGCTGGTTAGATTGTGTCACTTAGAGGCGACAACACCGAACCTTTTCACACTTCTGCTTTTCTAACATTTTGACTTTTGGGTTTTCGTAAACTGTATAATAATCAGAATTATAACAAATGTAAACATGTAACGCAATAAAATATGTAAATATGAAACTGAGGCAATTTGCTGTTAAAATTGTGTTTATTGTTCTCCAGAAATTTCCGGCTGTTCATGTTTTCTAAAGAGGATAGTTCATTAAATGTCAAGATCTTGATGATGTGCGTCTTTGCAGTAAAACAAAGGAAAACATTTTTTATTAATTAAAACCGTTATTTTACTGGTCCAGCCCCCGGGAGATCAAACTGTTGAATCTGGCCCCTGAATTTAAATTAGTCTAACATCCCTGTAAAACAGAGAGAAAAAATAAAAACTAAATGGGTTTTGAGTATTAATCCAATTTCTACACAGTCCAACAGCACCACCTAGCGGACAAAAGCGAGTACTGCAAAGACGCCAAGGTGCTGATAAATATAATGAAATGACAAAATACTTTTATCAGTCCGTGAAGGGAAACCTTTCATGTTTGTCAGTTTGATTTTTCTTTTATAAATCATTATTAGTTAAAAAAAAATAAATAATCTAGGTTGTTTTTTCCAGAAGGGTTGACTGTGGCAGGAACAACCTCCTGCAACTTTCTGTGTCGGGTGCAGGGTGCAGAAATACAGATTAAATACAAAAACCTCAAACACTGGTCAGATATAAAAAGGTTTAATCCAAAGCAGATGGTTTGCCAAGGAATCCAACATACATGGTTAGCTTACTTTACAGCAAATTACAAAAAAGTAACCACAGTTTAAACCACAAAAATCACAGATGAGTTCAGCATCATGCTGGAAAAGTTCTGTCTGAACAAGAAGTCAGGAGTGACCTGTTTGTCTCAAAAGCAAGGTAATAAGGTGCAGCTGAACTTACATTTAAAAACCATGACGTGTCCTGCTGCTGCGGCAGTGTAAACCTCAGCAGCGGGAGTGCTTCGTACCTCACGTCACACATAACATAACAGCTCCCATCTGAGCTCAGAGCTTAAAAATCACAGTAAATACGACAGAATCCAACCTGCCTTCACAAACAGCAGAGACATGAAGAGGATGGAGATGCTGAAAGAAGAGGACATGAAAATGTGAGGAAATGCGTCTGGGCTGCTGATTTAGCAACAGTCTCTAGTCATCGGAGTGCTTGACTTTGAAGTCCATGGTCTCATTTATGTTGTATCTAACAAAAAAAATTATTTATCCTGCCTCAGCACGCTGCACTTAAATATAATTCTTACCATTAAGCTATTGATGCTCTTTTGTGTTGCTTCCATTGGGATTTACTTCTTAACATGTCTTGTTGTGATTCCAACATATTTAATGTAAATGTGTTTTTATGGGAAAGATTTTTTTAGATTGATACTGTAGTTACCTGATGGCTCTGACATCGTGAATAGTGGGGTCACCGGGTTTGATCCCTGGGCAGATAGACCTGCAGAGCCTCAGATTAGTGAAGTCATAGAAGAAGGTATGGTCCAAATATTTGACTTCATATGAGTTGGCCTTGAACCGGGCACTCCTCATCTGGGCAACATATTCCACTGGGACATAAATTTCTTTGTTTCTCAGATGCCTCTCGATGACACTGTGCACTGAGTCACACTCCATCTGTGTGCATCCCTTCACCAGAAACTTATTGGTTACCACCTTCTTTGTCTCCATGCAGAAGTTAAGAAGAGCACTACTGAGCACTGCAATGCGGTTTGGGTACCCACAACCGTCATCCATAAAATGTGCTCCTCATGCTCCATGTGCTCAGAAAGGAAATTGATGACACAGGATGCAAACTTGCTGGCAGACAGAGCTCCCTCACCATCATGCCAGACATAGCAAATGGCATTGTGTCTAGACATATCATAAATAGTAAAGTTGTGGAGGCCTAGTTTTGTTTTATAATAAGGAGCTGATGCTTTTAAACTGGGGCATAGGAGGAGGGCTTGCAGATCCATGCAGACAGCCTTGGTTTTGTCATTTACATTGTTTTTGTCCTGTGCCTTCTCAGAACGGGCCTCTTCCTTTTTGGGTAAATGGTCCTGCCATTTATCTTCTGCTAAGTTAACAGCCTTGAAGGAGCAGCAGGTGTTACATTGGTCCTTTATTGGATGGTAAAGACTCAGGTTCTGCTGCTTAAATTCTTTTGCGAACACCTGCCTTGATAATGGTCTCAACATTTTCTCCTCAGCGGCATGAAAATACTCTTTATGCAGGTCAGTGATGGATTGAAAGACAGGCTCCAGGTACTGTTTTGATGTGGATGACCTGCAATAATGGGAGGTCCACCTTAGGGAGATCCTTCAGAAAACTCATGATAAAATCATAGGCCTCTCTGTGCCGCGATGCTTTGTTCTTCTCTGTTGTGTAGCTCTTTGTTGTGTCCGTGTCTTGCACCCAGTGTTGAGCAGACCATGTCCTTATTCCAAGAGTTGCCACAAACATACTCCTGCACAGCCTTAATGTCTGTCGTTTAACATGTAAAAAGAAAACAAAGGTAATTTACCTTCTTGAATTTGCAGACCCTCTTTTCCTTTGTACTGGGATGGCATGTACCAGACCATGCACATACTTTCTTTTCCCATTTCATGTTCTCCCAAAAATCTCTTAAAAAACCTTCTCCTGGTCTGCCTTGTCAATTTTACTGCAGAGATGCTTGGTAGACCTGACACATGCAGCAGATGTGCATCTCTGTCCCTGCTCAGTTTCATCAGAATCTAAAAAACACAACAACAAAAATAAGAGTTTGTGTGTGTGATCCACTCTGACTTCTACTGTAAAATGTGCAAATCTATCCATTCTATACATTAACTTTTACACATAATACTTTACAACTCAAACACACATTATTCACTCCAATTAACCGGCATCTTCACCATCTTTGCTCTCCTGTGCTATCTCCTCATCCTCTCTCTGTGAGCTGCCATCACCTCTCTGTGGTTCCTTCTGCATGTCACTCTCTCCATCTGTGCTGTCACTGTTGTTCTCTTAATACAACAACAAAAAAGTGTGTGTGATCTACTGTGACTGCTGCTGTGAAATGTGCTCATTTATCCACATTATACACTTCTACATAACTCATGTCATAAAAAACATTACTAATTTACCTGCATCCACATCATATTCCTCATCCTCGCTCTCCTGTGCTGTCTCCTCCTCATCGTCTTCCTCTGAGCTGCTACCACCTTTACCTGGTCCTTGTTCTTTGTGACTCTCTCCATCTATGCTGACACTGTCTATCACTGGCCTTAAACTTTGAACTTCCTCATCGGGCACCTTTACCTTCTCACACAGTTCCCTCAGGGACACAGACATCATTACTGACACACATACACACACACACACAGGCACACGTATATTATATATATATATATATATATATATATACACACACACACAGGATCTTTGGATGGTGTTTAGTAGGTTTCTCGTTGAATTTGTGTGGCAACCACAGTTTTTAAAAATGATAACCAGTGTATCAAGTTGATGAGAGGCTGATGGAATTATTTCTTTGTTTTCTTTCATAAGCGCATAAAGACACTGAACCATACTGGATGCCATTGTTGTTTTAAAACAGAAAATACGTACTGAGCAGAAGTTAACCATCAAAAGAACTCTGTCCTGGTGAGTTTACTGGCCGATACCACCCCTGCTGCCACCTTCAGGAGGAGAAACTCCAAGACCAAAACGACGTGCACCCCCTACACTTCAATGCGAGTGCAAACTCACCAGCGTCAGCTACGCCGTAACACACTGCACTCAGACGCCACGCGAGAATAAATCTACCTTAAGTGTTTATATATGTGCTATTCCAACAATATGAATGTGGACAGTGAGTAAGGCAAAAAGGGTGAAAGTGGGCTGGCTTGCAACAGCCTCCTACTACACTGCTGAGGGTTGTTGTCTGGTATAGAGTTGAATCTAACACGCTACCCAAGAGGGTTTGCACCCAACAGGGCAAACCTGGCCAATCCACTTAATAATCCTTCCCACACGAGAACCCCGGCATTTGTAGTGGTTTGGCAGCATCTGTTGCAACCTTCCCATAGCCTTTCTCCCACACATCTGTAGGTGCAGTAACAGACAGCTTATATGGAGGCTCCAAGGAATGGGATTGGCTGAACAGGTGTCAGGTGACCAAACTGTGCCTTCACGGACAACCGGGAAACTGAATATGGTTAGATAGCTTAACAAAAAGGAGATTTTCTATGTGGGTTACAATGGCTTTCGTCAGTTGCACGTCATCATCTTTCTCAGCCAACACTCATGGATGGACGGTGTGTAGGACAGGCTTAACAGATGAGATGGTGACATACTCTTCCCCCAACAGTGCGTCGGTGAACTGGAGCGAGAGCTTTGTTGACGGCCTCCAAGACATCCAGGTCTGACCATCTTGGAACAAGGTGCCTTGATGCTCTGTCATCAGCTAGGACCTATAATAAAAATAATTATTACAATGCATCCATTCATTATCTATACCACTTCATCCAATTAAGGGTCATGGGGTAGCTCGAGCCTAACCCAGCATTTAGCAGGTGAGAGGCAGGGTACATCCTGGACAAGTCACCAGTCCATCACAGATAATTATTATGCGGACCTGTTCTTGTCACTGGGGTGCCTAGCCTTGGTGTTAGGTTGGTGTGGCCGGCGGTGGTTTTGCCTGGGGCGGTCGGGCCTTGTCGGGTTCCTGGGTGGGGCTCTGTTGGGGGGAATGGGTGGCCCTTGGGCCTGTGGGGTGCCTGCCCTCCGTGTGGCCCGTGGCGGGGCTCCAGTCTGGGGGCCCCTCTGCTCTGGTCTGAGTGGGCCGCTGCTCTGTCTGCTTTGGCTGTCTTGGGCTTGGTGCTCTGTGGACCTGCTGGGCCCCCACTGATGCTTCGGGGTGTGGCGTGATCATGGCCCCCTTGCAAGCACACATTTCTTCTTTGTTACATGGCCAAACATGCATGTTCACACGTGCATGCTCAGAAACGTGCAAACAATAATACTTACCAAACAAAAGCTGCTTCTTTAGCTCAGGTTGTTAGATGTGTCTATCACACTTCCACCAGCTGATATTCTTGAGATCAACAGCTGGTCTTCACATATCTACGTCTGATTGGCTGAATAATGTCATGTGATTTTTAGTTCTAGATTGGTTCCCAACCTATTTTCCTTGAGGAACCCCTTTTTTGGGACTTGGTTTTAGAAGTTAGTGTTAACAAAAACGTCCAGATGGGACCAGCGGATATAACTAATCTCAGAGGATACACCACAATTCATTTGTGTGCATATGGACTTAACTTTTAAATAATCACACAGGTTCTGTACATATACTGCCATGCAGACCTATTTTGCTCTTTAGGGAGCCCCTTGAGAGTTAAGGGAGCCCAGATTGGGAACCACTGTTATTTAAAATGGTAAACTGTGCTAAAACTACTAAACAGTAAAGAAACCTAACAAAAATAAACTAGAAGCACTCAGAGAGCACAGACCTCCAAAAGGCCCAACACCCCACCCAGTACCCCCTATACTTTGAAGCTTCTGGATCACCAAATCCAGAATATCAACTATTCTGGATCTGCTCAGGTTATTTTTAAAATGTCACTAAGAACAAAAAACAGCAGCAGGACTCTCAGAGTTCTGATGTTCAGAGATCTGCTGCAGTTCAATTGTTCAGGAGGACGTGTTTACAATAAAAAATGTGTGTAAAAAAAAAAAAAAAAATATATATATATATATATATATATATATATATATATATATATATATATATATATATATATATATGTTTCACTGGATTAACTGGTCTTTATTGGATTAACTGGCTTCACTATAATTCCAGGAATAGCTGGTTTCACTGGATGAACTGGTTTCACTAGATTAACTGGTTTCACTGGATTAACTAGTTTCACTGGATTCACTAGATTCACTGGATTAACTGATTTCACTGGAATAACTGGTATCACTGGTTTCACTGGATTAACTGATTCTACTGGAATAACTGGTTTCACTGGATTAACTGATTCTACTGGAATAACTGGTTTCACTGGATTAACTGGTTTCACTGGAATAACTGGTATCGCTGGTTTCACTGGAATGGCTGGTTTCACTGGATTAACTGATTCTACTGGAATAACCGGTTTAACTGGATTAACTGGTTTCGCTGGAATAACTGGTTTCACTGGATTAACTGGATTGGCTGGAATATCTGGTTTCACTGGATTAACTGATTCTACTGGAATAACCGATTTTACTGGGATAACCGGTTTAAATGGATTAACTGATTTTATTGGAATAACTGGTTTCACTGGAATAACTGGTTTCACTGGATTGACTGGATTCGCTGGAATAACTTGTTTCACTGGAATAACTGGTTTCACTGGATTAACTGGATTCACTAGAATAACTGGTTTCACTGGAATAACTGGTTTCCCTGGATTAACTGGTTTTATTGGATTCACTTAATTAATTGGATTAACTGGTTTCAGTGTAAACACTGGTTTTACCGGATTCATTGGTTTAACTTGATTCACGGGTAACAATGGATTCATAGCTAAACCTGGATTCACTGGTAACAATTGGTTCACTGGATTTACCTGTTACACTGGATTCACTGGTTTTATTGGATTCACTGAATTCACTGATAACACTGGAATCAGTGATTTTACTGGAGTCACTGGTTTCACTGCATTTACTGGTTTCACTGTATTAACTGGTTATATTGGATTTACTGGTAAAACTGGATTCAAAGTAAGAGTACCCAAACATCAGTAATCACTGAACATGTTTTATTTAAAAAATTTATTTGAATATACATGAAGTCAAACGTGAGGTAAATCTATTATGACGATCCATATATCCACAACACTCCTGGAGATTGTATAACCCCGCAAACTGCATGCCAAAGTGACGATGGTTGGACTGCAAAATCTGTGCTGCTTTCGTGGTTTAAGAGTGGATGTGATTACTTGGCACAGTGAGTGAAAAAGTAAAGCTGGCTATGGAAAAGCTTGATGAAATAATTGCCACACTGAAAGGTATGTCACATTTTTTTTCCTCCTCTGTGTGTGTGTGTGGTTTTGTTTTTAGCTAAACTAGAATGGTAAGGCTGGATCATTCACCAGTTAGATCCATGGGAACCCCAATTCAAATCAAATCAAACTTTTTTTTATAAAGCAGTTTTCACTACATACATTCTGGTCATTTACCGCCCTCCGTGACAAATAAGTTTGTCTCTGAAATGGACATGAATCTCTCTGACATTCCTGATGTTGGCACACCACTAATTGTCATGGGAGACATGAACATTCACATTGACAAACAACAGGCAAATGACTTTCTGGCTCTCATCTACTCTTTCAATCTCAAACTGGTACAGACTCCTCCAACACACAAAGCTGGCAATACTCTTGACTTGGCACTGACAAGAAAGGGCTCCACAGCCAACCTCTCCGTCACCCCACTGCACCTCTCAGACCACTTCCTGGTTAAATTCTCTGTCTTCCTTCCTCATGTCACTCAAGCAGCTCTAAAAATGGTGTCCTAGCGCAGAAACTTGAGATCCCTCAGACCTACACAGCTGTCTGATGAGGTTCACTCTATCCTCCCTAACCCCTCAGACTTCTCCTTACTGTCTGTTAATGAGGCTACAGAAACATTCTGCTCCTCTCTCGCCTCCTCTCTGGACAAATTCTGTCCCCTGGTGTCAAAACCAGTTAGACAAAATCGTCCCAGTCCATGGCTCACAGAGGTTCTAAGGGAGCACAGAGCTGGACTCAGGGCTGCAGAAAGAAAGTGGTGCAAATCAAAAGAGCACACTGACTTGTCTGAGTACCAGTAAAATCTTGAAACTTTCACATCCAGCCTAAAGGCAGCCAAGAGAGCCTTTTATCAGAACAAGATCCGCAATGGACCCAACACACGACAACTGTTCATGGTGTTTAACTCTCTTCTATCTCCACCACCTGCTCAGCCTCCCACTGTGCTGACTGCAGAAATGTTTGCTTCCTACTTCACTGAAAAGGTTCCTACCATCAGTAACCAATTCACTGAGCCTGACCAACTCAGCCTAACCAAACAAGCTACTGGTGCCTCACTCTGCTCCTTCCGCTCTCTAAATGAGGACAAAGTCTCTAAACTTCTTGTCAACTCAAAACCCACGACCTGTCCTCTTGATCCTGTTCCTTCTGACATCCTGCAGACCATTTTGCCTACAATAAAAACTGCAGTAACCCATATTATCAACTCCTCTCTTAAATCCAGTGTCTGGCTCTGGCTTCAAGCAAACTCAGGTCGCCCTGCTGCTGAAGAAACCATCACTCAACCCAGCCCAGGTTGAAAACTACCAGCTGGTCTCACTGCTTCCATTCATGTCTTAACTACTAGAGCATGCCGTCTTCAGTCAGGTCTCACAGTTCCTCCAAGACAACAACCTGTTTAATCCATATCAATCTGGCTATAGGCAAGGCCACTCTACTGAAATTGCTCTCCTGTCAGTTACTGATTCCCTATGGCTTGCCAGATCCACTGGTCAATCCTCAATCCTTATACTGCTGGACCTGTCTGCTGCCTTTGGCACGGTCAACCATCATATACTGTTCTCCACACTCTGGGAGCTTGGCATCTCAGGATCTGTCCTCTCGTGGTTTATGTCCTACCTCACAGGAAGATCCTTCAAAGTATCATGGCAAGGGGGAATGTCCACATAAAATGGGTTCACAACAGGGGAGCCTCAGGGCTCGGTGCTTGGCCCTCTTCTCTTTTCACTATACACCTCCTCACTTGCTGCAGTCATAAACTCTAATGGTTTCGCCTACTACTGCTATGCAGATGACACTCAGCGTTTCCTTTCTTTCTCACCTGACGACACAGCCATCTCAATGCAAATATCAGCATGCCTTGCTGATATCTCCGCATGGATGAAGGATCGCCACCTTCAGCTAAATCTGTCCAAGACTGAGCTTATTGTCTTTCCAGCCAATCCTTCCTTACCGTCACAGATAAGTGTGCAGTTTGACTTTATCACGCTTGTGCCTACACCTTCTACCGTGTCATGGTAGACAACCAGCTGACCTTTAAGGACAATGTTGCCTCGGTTGCTCGATCTTGGTGATTTGCTCTCTACAACATCATGGGGATCAGACCCTACCTGACTGAAGACACGGCGCAGCTCCTGGTCCAGGCTCTGGTCATTTCACGCATTGACTACTGCAACTCCTTACTGGCTGGCCTGCCTGCATGCTCAGTTAAACCTCTGCAGATGATCCAGAATGCAGCAGCACATCTGGTTTTCAACCAGCCCAAAAGAGCTCATGTCACTTTGCTGCTAATCGCTCTTCACTGGCTTCCAATTGCAGCACGCATCAAATTCAAAGCTCTGCTTCTGGCTTACAAAACATTAACCCAGACGGCTCCTGTGTACCTTCACTCCTTAATCCAGAGCTGTACTACCTCTTGACAGTTACGCTCTGCCAGCAAAAGACGGCTAGTGCTCCCACTACAGGCCGATCTCAAATCTTCCTTTTCTAAGTAAGATAATTGAAAAAGCCGTTTTTCATCAACCAAACAACTTTTTAACACAAAACATCTGCTATGATGTCTTCCAGTCAGGTTTTAGACAGCACCACAGCACTGAGACTGCTCTGACCAAAGCCATTAATGACATATGTTTGAACATAGACGATGGAAAAATGTCAGTCTTAGTCTTACTGGACCTCAGTGCTGCATTTGATACAGTTGACCACGATATATTACTTAAATGACTGGAGAACTGGGTGGGCCTCTCTGGTACTGCACTACACTGGTTTAAATCTTATTTAGAGAATAGAAAGTACTTTGTGTCAATAGGTAATTTTACATCTGATCAGACATGAATTACATGTGGAGTTCCCCAAGGTTCCATCCTGGGGCATCTTCTGTTTAACATCTACATGCTCCCACAGGCACAGGTCATAAAGAAAAACAACACTAGTTACCATAGCTATGCAGATGACACACAGATATATATTGCAATGTCAACAGGAGATGGAGGCCCCGTACAGGCTCTTGGTAAATGCATTGAGGAGATTAATGACTGGATGTGTCTAAACTTTCTTCAGTTAAACAAAAACAAAAGTGAGGTGATGATCTTTGGTGCGAAAGAGACACAATTAAAGGTCACCACAGAGCTTCAGTCTATACACCTAAAAACCACCAACCAGGCCAGAAATCTGGGTGTGCTGATGGACTCAGATCTTAACTTTGAAAAACCCATTAAGGGAATTACAAAGTCAGCCTACTATCACCTTAAGAATATATCAAGGGTAAAAGATCTGATGTCTCAGTAGGACCTGGAAAAACTAGTCCATGCTTTCATCTTTAGTTGGCTTGATTATTGTAACAGTGTTTTTACAGGTTCTACCTAAAAAAATCAATTAGACACCTGCAGCTTATTCAGAACTCTGCTGCTCGAGTCCTCACTAAGACCAAGACAGTGGACCACATCGGTCCAGCTCTGAGGTCTTTACACTGGCTGCCTGTTCATCAGAGAATAGATTTTAAAGTTCTGCTGCTGGTCTATAAAGCTCTGAATGGTTTAGAACCAAAATACATCAGTGACCTCTTGACCCAGTATGAACCTACTAGAACCCTCAGGTCATCTGATTCCAGTTTCTTATCAGTTCCCAGAGTCAGAACCAGACATGGAGAAGCTGCATTCAGCTTCTATGCTCCACATGTCTGGAACAAACTCCCAGAAAGCCTCAGATCAGCTGAAACACTCAGTTTCAGGTTAAAAACCCACCTGTTCTCTGCTGCATGGAACTAGTTTTTATTTAGAAGTCATAATCTACATCTGGTTCTTTTAAGTTGGAATCATGTTTTAATATTGTCTTTCCCCACACTGAAATTTTGTTTCTTGCATTTTATCTGTTTTTATTTCATTAATTGCATTTCTTTTAATCTTTTTAATCCTTTTTTTTCTTTATTATTGCTTTCCACACTCTGCTGAAATGTTTTATGTAAAGCACTTTGAATTGTCTTGTACATGAAATGTGCTATACAAATAATTTTGCCTTGCCTTGCCTTGCCCCACCACAACGTGGTGCAAAATCAGTAGCTAGACTCTTCTGCTCTGTTGACCCCCGGTGGTGGAATGATCTACCAAACTCCCTTTGATTCGCAGAGTCCTTATCCACTTTAAAAAGCAAGCTAAAGACTCTGTTTGCTGTTTAAGGAGCATTTCCATACTTAACTCTTTTACTCAACAGAATGAGTTAGAAAGATTTGTCCAGCTCTTTGGCTCAACTAAGTACTGAATAAGCTGTGTGCACTTATGCCCAAGATGATATTCTGTGATGAAATCGTGCACTTATGCCCAAGTTGATATTGTTTGATGAAATAGTGATGTTGTATTTAAACAAAATGACTTACAAGAAAACTACAACAAACTTAAAAAAAAAAAAAAAAAGTATATGCACTGCCTCTAGCACTACATGACAGCACCTCGGTCCAACTGGACTCAAAGCAGTCTGACTATCACTTAATTATTATGTCCCATCCTGTTTAAATTCTTGCTTTGTTTCTCTTACTCTCAAATGTAAGTCACTTTGGATAAAAGCGACTGCTAAATGACTGTAGAATAGAATAGAATAGAATAGAATAGAAAGGTTCATTATTACCAGTGGAGTTGCTTAAAGATGGAATAAGAGATGCTATCAAGCAAAAATTGCCAAGTGAGACTCATGTTCCATGTTCCATGTTCATGTCTCAAATTTCCCTGAGGGCTCTCTAAAGGGATTAATAAAGTATTTCTATTCTAGTATTTCTATGTTCACACTGCAAAAAATGTGACTTGTTGTTTAGGAGGGGAGGACTGGGCGCTAATTCAGATGTAGGGGTAGCAGGAAACAAGATGCTATGTCGGTCAGGACATATGGACTAATGACAAAGAGGTCAGGGATCGGCTTTCCACAGGCTTCAGTGGCCGGGCACTTTATTATGACAAGTTAGTGTTGTAACAGTTTCTGTGAACAATAATAAACAAAATATTGCTCCATCAGTTGTTTGGAATAAACTCACTTGAACAAATATACTAATTCGGCATACAGGACATCAATAATAATCCCAGCAGTCAACATCTAACCATTTGGCAGTAAATTAAATTACACAGTGCAACAGCACCCTCTACTGGTTAACGTACATCTCTCCCAGCATAGCGCTCTCCCACAGCATACTCACTTCCCCCGCTCCCCCCTCCCCTTGCGGAGCAATTAACTGCTTCTCCTGCAGCGGCTCTGTCTGTCACACCCCGTTCACTTGAACACAAACAGAAAATAACTTACTTAGGAAATAACAAACATATAGCTGTTGTCTTTGTAGGGAAACTAGAAAATACAGGGAAGGCGAGTGCATCACGTGTTTGCCGTGACGCACGTATACACTGCAGCACAGGTATAAACAACTGCAACACATCTATAAACAAACAGTACTTACTCTTGTCACTCACTGAATACTCGGAGAGGCATAACAAAGGCACACTCGAACGAAAAGGACCCAACTTCTAACTAACTACAAGGAGTAATATTGCAGATTTCCATAATTCAGGATAAAGTACATTTTGTAGTGCAAAAGATTTCATCCTGGTATAGAGAACACTTCAGAGCATACAAATTGACCCATTCACATATGAAAGAGCTTGACCTTATTAAGCATGGGGAGTTGTAAGATGAGTACCCACTAGCAGCATATTTGGTTGGAGGTCTCCGTCTGGTCACACTGAAGAGATACATTCACTTGCACGTAAAATCAAAATGATTGTAACGAAAATATGTTCTCAATTGTTGATCATTTCGATGATTAGACCCTGGTTTAGAGCAGAATTATTCATTTTTTAATTTTGAATTTAATTCTGCCTGTGTAAATTTGTGTTTACATAACATGTTAATGGCTACTGTACATATTTGTTTGTTTTGTACTGAGAACTTGTTTCCAATTTCAGAAAGGCAAGATGACAGCGCCCATCACAATGCAAATTGTTTTAGGTGAAGATAATGCCAGGAAGTTGTCTTTACCACTGGGCTGGCCTGCATCAGCTGAAGAGCTGGGTCTTAAAATTAAAGAGGCCTTTGGACTTGAACAAAGTTTCGGTCTTCAGTATCAAGATAAAGAATTTGGCAATGAGTTCATGAACTTGATGGCTATTGGTGATATTATGCGATAAGGCCACATGGACTGTGTTATCGGCTGGGAAACTCACCAGGTCAGAGTTTTTTCGATGGTTTACTTCAGTTCGCTAGGTGTTTTCTGTTTTAAAACAACAATGGTGCCCAGAATGGTTCAGTGTCTTTATTAGCTTGTGGAAGAAAACAAATAAATAATTCAATCAGCTTCTCATCAACTTGGTCCACTGGTTATTGTTTTTAAAAACGGTGGTTACCACACAAATTCAGTGAGAAGATCCAGATATCTGGCAACACGTGATCCAACCTGACCAATTAAAAGGGAGTACCTCCGCGTAACTATCTGTGTAGCAGGGGTCCACATCAGGTTTGGCAGAGTTGCACGACTAACCTCTTCAGAGTTTTTACCGTTTCTAATTTTAGCTACCATGTTAAACTTCAACTTGTAAAATCATTCATTTTACAAGGCCTGGCAGAGGACATCCTGGCCCTGGTGCAGGGCCACAAACAAGATTCAATATGGCTCTTGCAAAAACCAGGGTCAGGATAGAGATGACATTTGGACTCCTGAAAGCCCGGTTCCACTGCCTCAAAGGACTCAGGGTGGCCCCTACCAGGGCATGCAGAATAATATCTGCATGTGTTGTGTTACACAACATAGCTGCCCTGACGAAGGAGAGGAGCCCTCCCACTGATCCCCCTCCTCCTGATGTGGTGGACCCCATCACCCTCGCAAAATGTGTAAGATTATTAATCAAGTTTTGAGAGTATATGTCTTTTATTTCTTACTTAGTTACTGAATCTTAAAATTGGTTATTTTACACACATATTAGGATAAATTATATTACTGAGACACTGTTTGAGATCACACTATAGTCTCACACCCGATTTTAGTTATCAAAACTTGTTTCAAGACCTCACAGGATCAATTCAGACGTGAGAATAGTTTGTGTAAACATTAACATTTATTTACAAGAAAATTGCAGCATATGATCACATGTAGTATTAATTCATTTCCACAACACAGATAATAAAAAATCACAGGTAAATGATTAATACACCAACTCTTCTATTATTATCATTTTAAGTATTAAGCGCAATGACATCAATAATTTTATATTTAGTCAGAACATACACACTGCTTTTGAAATTGACTGGATAATATGATGTATGATTAACTAGCTTTTCAGTATCTATGAACTCTGTTGCTTGGGCAAGATTAGACACTGCAATTTCATATGCTAAGAGATCTTTATTCCAACCCATAGTCTCATAAAGATGGTATTCAAAACAGTATAATGAACAGTCTATCATATAAATGTTTTTTAGACCAAAGATAGGAACTGTACCATTTGCATGTGTGATAATTAAAGATCTTTCACTTATGTACTTGTTCCCATTGAGAAAAAGCTACTTTACCTTCACTCCAAAAATCTCTTATCTTTGCTGTAATATATTCCATATTTGTAATCTCGGAGACAGGACCCAATTCTTTTTCATGTTCAAAAACTGGATGCTCAGCAGCCATTTCATTTTGGCAGCATTCAAACAGCTGATTATGGTTCACGAGCGACTTGCAGACATTTTTGAAATTCAATTTAGATGACCACTGTTTAAAAAAACAGTGCTTTGATTCAAATCTCATGCACATTTTTCTTATCAAAGGACCCAGATTAAGAATTTGAGCAGGAATATGTAGCAAGTAATGTTGCTCAGATATGACATTATTTTCAGGAAAGAGTTGTTTAAACTGTTTTAAATGCTGTTCAGTCATATTAAATCATATAGACCATCTTTCTGTCATCGAATGGCATGCGTGGCTTGGAGAAAAGCACCAACATGGTCCTCTAGGCAGCCTACTATATGACATGAGACTGAAACACTGGTAGACTTACAGAGAGTGGGGAGATTGATGGGGATAGCCTAACAGAGAGTATTAACAGACACTGGGGAGAGTGACAGGAAGAGACAGACAGGTGGGACACAGTGTGGAAAATGACAGGGGTAGACTGACTGTTCTGGCTCCTTAAGAGCCATCTCACAGTTATTTTTTGGTGTGATTAATTGTTAATTTAACCGCTACTTACGTTTTGTAAAAGTATGCATTTAGATCGTATTGTGAAGGGCAACAGGAAGTAGCGTAGCTTACTTCCTGTCAAGCACGTCAAACGCGACGCTTACTCCTACTCCGGCAGCCCTGTGTCCTGAGCGAGCACAGCCTGTATGTTTATAAAATACCTTCATTTACATGCTTAGACTTAGAACTAAGTGTCTTTATGTTTTTTATTACGTTTGTTCTGTAAAAATACGCTAATTCTGTGAAGTTGTTACATTAGCATTTAAGCTAGCGTTAGCATGTTAGCCTTGTATGTGTGTGCTTATTTAGTGTATGCTAACAAGTCACGTGATCACGTGTGGGTCACTATTTCATAAAATAAGGTAACAAATACTCATTGTAAGCCATGTTAATTTGGTTTATTCTTGTTTGCAGTTTTACTCTGGCCAATGGTACAATAAACGTCTGCTAAAGATCAGCACTTGTCATCATTGAAGGAGTTATCTATCTGCCTAGCCCCGAGGAAATAGCGAGGGCAGAATACTGACTGATATACAGAGTTGACAGACTGGGTAGACAGATGGGACGACTGACTGAGAAATATCCAGGTATGTTTGACAAACTGTTTCATGTTCTATAAGAAGTTGATTGTTCTTATTTTTTACATTCTTGAGTTGTGGGTAGATGTGTTTGTTTTGATGACTTCTAAATAAAATGTATAAAATGCTTTTTATGTGATTTCTTCAACTACTAGTTAACTAATAATAGCTAAGTAATTCTTATTTTATGTCTTTTATGCATTTCCGAGGGGATAGGTGTTTACATTTTACAATAAGGGTCTAAAAAGGCATTCAGTAATGATTAACTATGGTTAAGTGATGCTTATGAAGCATTTATTAAGGCTTAAGTCAGGCTGCTAATGTTAAGTAATGCCTTACTTAAGATCAGGTAAGGACTACCTGATGACATACACAGCTCAGCATTAGTAAATGATTACTTAAGATATTATTAATGGTTTATTAGTGCCGATTCAGGTAATGTACACCATATAGGGAAGGATTAGTAGATGCATTAGTTAGCTGTTACTTAATAATTATTGACTAAAAATCTACACCATTAGTAAACAATTGCTTGAGAAATATTTAAGGGGTTACTAACATGTTAACTACCATCATAATTAATGCTGAGTAATGCATACATAATGACAAATATTTACATAATTCAACATTTATTAACATAATAATGCATCAAGTAAGATTCAGTATTAAACATTATTTATCTGCTTATTAATGCATTAAATAATATGCAAACTAATGCAAAGTAATATGTAATATTAGTTAATAGTTTACTTAACAGGTAATTAATACTTAATATTGCACTAACATAAATTAAGGAGACCCTTATTGTAAAGTGTTACCTAAAGGCTAAATATTTATCCCTTTGCTCACACTTTATAAATGCTTAACAGCCTTTTAAGCATTACTTAACCATAGTTAATTATTATTGAATGTTTTTGCATACATAAGAGTGGTAAATAAGCATTACTCATTAACATGTAGTTGAAGAAATCACATACAAAGCATTTTATATATTTTATTTAGAAGTCATCAAAACAGATCAACTCACAACTCAAAAACTGAAAAAATATGAACATTTAACCGCTTAAAGAAACTTAATGAAACATTATGTCAACCATGACTGGATATTTCCAGTTCAGTTTCTCAGTCAGTCCACCCATCTATCTACCCAATCTTTCAACTCTGTATGTCAGTAAGTCTACACCTGTCATTTTCCACAATGTCTCCCACCTGCCTGTCTGTCTCCATCTGTCACTTTCCCCACTGTCTGTTAAGTTGTTATGTTGACATACTGCGCCTCTAAGTTTACTGATGTGATTATAATAATTTCAAATTAGTTCTGTCTTCTACCGTATTAAATGTATCAGGTGAAAGGCTACCTACACTTTTCAGTTAACTAATGTCTCATGTCAGTCTTTGAAATGTATGAAAATAAACTTCTTGGAGTGGGGTTAGTAGTTAGATTAATGTGTTACCGTGTTCTTTGGGTGAATTTCCTCGTTTTCCTTTTCTCTTGTGTGTGTGTAGCCTCGTCTTGTGAGGAGGCGAGATGTTAAGCTCATCCATTTTGACACAGAGTGAGCCGCGTGTCCTGCTGCTGTAGCCTGTGCTGGTCTTTCACTCAGATGCTGCGTTTGTAACCAGAATGTCAACTACTCTAAATAACAATAAACACTAAAACAATAAGAAACAACAGAGGAAAACTAATTTGGGTTCAGATAGCAGGTTACTATCTTATCCAGCTATTTATATATCACTGGACTGGAGCTAGTATGTCCAAGAAACAAAACAGGCAAACTACATTCTGGACATCATCACTTCTCATATCTCAAACACCATACTCCTGAATTAAAAGGAAACTTCTCACAACTTGGTACACAGTTTTACATATAAAATATAACGGTGACACTTTATAATAACTGCACACTATTAAGCATTATTAAAGCATTATTAAAGCATTAGTCAATACTTAACTGATCATTTATTACGTATTTACAAAGCATTACTCATTATTAGTTAATCATTTATACCTACAGTTATAAAGACATTATTCATGATTAATAAGCTGTTTAATAAACGGTTTAATAAATTATATTTTCATACTCTATAAATCATAGACTAAGCTTTTAAATTTGTTTATAACTACAGTTATAAAGCCTTCAATAATTATTAATAAGCTCATGTATAATGTGGTTGATAATGATATTTTTAGATTTTATAAATCATGAGTTAAGCATTTATAATCATTTATAACTACAGTTATAACGGTTTCTTAAATGATTATTAAACTCATGTAAAATCTGATTAATAATGATGTTTTCATATTTTTTTAATCATGAGTTAGCAATCATAAATGTCTCAAATAGTGTGTTATGAAATGTTTTATAAACAATGCAGTTCATTATTAAACCAGGCTGTTACTAAATCTTGATAGAGTATTTTGTGATCTAAAAGTATGGGGTATGTATGTTTTACAACACATTTATAAATGACCCTAAAAGGCTGACTATCTCCAATTTCAACAGTGACTAACAAAGGACAAATATCTTTTTCAAAAGACAGGCTATAAATGCTTATTAATACCTTAATACACTAATAACAAGTAGTTATAAAGCATCCACTACTTGTTAGTAAAGTATTTTGCGTGAGCTTATCTAAAGTGGGGGCTAAATATACCTTATAACATATTTATAGATGTGAATATAAATAAATGACACAACACAGAAGTACACAATGCACTGTAATTATTTAAGATGCAAAAAACAATACACTGACCCAGTCAATAAAATACAGAACATGGCTGGATACCTGTATTTTTTTGCTGCAAATACACAATTCCTATCAAGAGTTTTATCTAAATAAAAGTGTATCACAAGTGTGATAATACAAAAAGGATTTATCAAAAGGTAAAATAAATGTACAATATATTAAAAAAACTCAGTGAAGATTAAGTGTAATAACGCACTACCAATCGGCCATCATTAAAACAATATGGAACAAGGCCTGAATTTTTTGTAAACAATGGTGACTAACAATTGGTCACATAAGTGAAAATAACAAATAAAATCTTTAGAGTACATCTATCTTTGTTTTAAGGGGAAGCAACTTCCCAGAAGATTTGTACGTTTTGAATTTGTCTTCTATGTCAGGATCTGCATGAATTGCAGAGACACACTGTGTAGCAAACAAGGACAGTTTGCCCGGTTTGTTTTTTTCTAGTTCTTTATATTTATCAGGTTCAACTATGAATAGCTCTGCAATTGGACATGTTGCCACAATTGTGTTCCGGTCCACCCCCAAACGTTTAAATGTGGCAGACATGGTCCCTCCTCTTGCAAAATTTTGGCACTGGACCTCCATCAGGCAAAGGGATGTGCAGTGTTAATCTTTCATAGAGAGTGGCTAGGTCATGCCACAGGATGTGTAAAAAAATAATATTTACACCTGAAGAAATGTATATAGAACAAGAATGTTCCATTTGTTCTAATGCCATTGTTTATCACAATGCTGCATCCTGTGGGATGACCTGGCCACTCTATTTAAGATGACTTTTTAACACTGCACATCCCCTTGCCTAATGAAGGCCCAGTGCCTAAATATTGCCATGTTTTACATTTGAATAAACTCTCACTGTTGCAAGTTAGACAGCACACAAGTTTTTTTCTTCTTATTTGAAACTGATTATCCAACTCCAATGACTGCAAATTTTCTGTAAAAAATAAAATAAGAATTTTACCTCTTTGTCGTGTCTTTTGGTCCTTTTTATTTGACTTCTTGTGCTTCTTCGCTTTCCCTTTCTTCTTCTTCCTCTTCTTGTCATCATCTGATGAGGCTGTGCTCATGGAGGAGTCAGACCCCTCATCAGAAGACTCAGAAGAATCTGAAGGCAAGCTCTGTATCTCACTGGAGTCCTGGATGGAGTGTGTGGCTTCTTTTTTAAGAGCTATAAAAAAGAAAAAAAAACAACCAAACATAAGCTTGGGTTGAACAGTATCTGTAAGTGCACCTTAAAAAGCAGAAGCAGAAAAATAATGTGTGCTTTGTAATATTTAGTCAGAGTGGATTTACATGCTGCCAGTTGCTCTTTTAGATAGTCTCTTTCTTTGGTGAGCTCATCAATCTTATGCCACTTTAACTTCATCTTACAGTTTTCCAATTCTTCAGATTTTCTTTTGTCTGTCAGTTGTGCAGTAGGGGCAATAGTCACACCTGGAAAAAAGAAAGAAAGAATTGACTATAAAAAGGCTATACAATTGTATCAGTTTCTAATAGTATTGCTAAATAATAAAATAAAACTAGCATTTCATACATAGAGACTAAAAAGTATGAACTATAAACCTGTCTTTGTTATATATCTGATGGAATTTAGTTGCAAATATATGTTTTAGATCTCTTTATTTACATCTTATTTTAAAAAATGTGTATTCAGTGGTAAAAATGTAAAGCATAAATACAGTTTAGTATAGCAAGAAGTTTAAAAAATGGGGAAAAGCACGTCAACTGCTAAGGAAGCGCAGCTATATCTAGTGTATGTCACATAGGCTACAGAATGTGTACAAAATACAAATACCGTTTCTACTGCTTTCAAACACAGGAGCTGGAGCAGCAGCAAAATGTGAGGCCCAGTGACTGTGCTCAAACCAAGTGCAATTTAAATTAAATTAATAAAACAATTACCCAACGAGCTGTGTTTGTGAATGAATGCAATGATCGAATGTTACTATTGCTAATAGCTTACTAGCAAGCTAGCGCCAAACCTCACAACTACTGTGTCTGCGACAAAACAAATTTTACTCACCACTAGTACCACTGACGTTCATCTTCTCCACGTCGTTATTACCTTTTCTTTTTCCCCGGGTCCGCATGACAATCCTTCTGTCACAGTCTCTTGCTTCGTTCACAGAGCCAGAAGAAGACATTGCTCTGCATTGATTTGAACCTACGGGGAGGGGGGGTTCAGAACATCGCGTTTTCCTATTGGCCATGTCGGACGCAGCGAAAGCGCGGCCTTTCCTGTTGTCCTGCGTCAACGACGTAACTTCGAACGCGTGAGATTGTGGTTTTCGGCGGGCTACCAGGATTATAGCAATGGGGAAACTCACTCAATTGAAAAAAATTATTAACAAGAATACCACTAAAAGAAGCGTCTTGAAGCTCATCAAGTGTCTTCAGAAGAATAAACTACTTAAAAGAAAAGTCAAATGCAAACTGTGCCACCGGGAAATGAAACTGAGGAGGAGAGTGAACTGTGGAGATCAATATGCTTGGTAAGAAATGTTATTTTATTAGGGCGTTTTCACTCTTGAAAATTTGCATGTAGGTTTGCTCGTAGCAAAACAGATATCACAGAACAGTTTTCTGAGTTTTGGTTCCACACAAAAATTAAAATCCAGATGTTCCCTTAAGCATTCGTCACCGTCCTTATGGCAACGGGGGTGCGCATCATGAATTATTATTATTATTATTATGTTATTGTTTGTCCTAAATATGGTTCCTTTTTGTGTGTTTTTAAATAAATAAACGTAATAAATAAGAGTCATCAGCTAATTATAATTGTATTACACCATTTACTCTTTGATAACATGTTACTAACTAAGCTAATATTAGTACACGTGACAAAGTGTGTAATACACATTACTCTTTGCAGCCTCTATTTCTGAAATAAGTATTTAATGTTTCTGTTCTTTTTTAAATAGGACCTGTCGAAGAGCAGCACATGTTGGACAGGCAAAACAAAACTCCATCAGACACAAGTCTATATTTAGTCAATCTAAAGTGCCCCTTAGATGCTGGATGCAGTTTATTTACAGGTGAGCATAAAAACCTAAAAATTATGTTTGAATTAATCTCTGTAAGTATGCTATCTTGTTGAATGTTTGAAAAATGTAATGTACAGCGTAGCTAAATCACTGTTTTGTTTTCTTTAGATTTTCTCAGGGTCTGCGATTACGACAAATTGACATGATAGATGATACCATTGCAGCCAGTTCAACCACTCTTAGTAAAATGGCTCAAAAAATAAGGGGTGTTTGTGTGGCTGCAGTTCGAAGGATGAGACGGCGTACAGGCCAACAGATTGGTGGAGTGAGGGAATTTGTCGTAATCGATGAGAGCCATTTTCGTCACAAAAGAAAGGTGTGTAACAGGGATTCATATACTGTACTTTGCAAATCTATTTAGAGGTACTGAAGGCAGCATGCAGTCTAAATCAAAACAGTAGTGTGTGGGTCACCAGTCTTCTGCTTTTCTTGGCAATGCAGGGTTTAGAACCAAAACCAAAACTGTAAACATAAACAAATTGGCCCTTATGTAATTTTTTATTGTGAATAAATCAGCTGTACCATTGTTATTAGCAAAACTAATATTTGGTTTAAACATGTTTACTTCATATCTGGGAACACATGTAGGTAATTTTTATGCAATATAAAAATATATACTGTTCATAGAATGTTTAAATAGTTATTAATATATATTATAATGTTAATTGTTGTGTGTGTTTATTCTTCTGTTTCTGCATTAGTATGGAAGAGGAAGAATGGCCGGTGGGTGGAAAAGAAGAAAGTGGGTCTTTGGAATGCTGGGTAAAACATCAGGGAAGGACAAGGCCTATTTTACGCCTTGTAGAAAAAAGATCACGAAGACATCTTGTTCCTGTGATTGAGCTTCATGTCAGAATTGGTTCATCAGTGATTAGTGATGAATGGCGTGCCTATCATATTCTCTCAGCTCTGGGGTATGACCATCATACTGTCAACCACAGTAGGTGGTATGTAGAGCCTCAAACCGGTGCTCATACCCAGCATCTAGAGAGGGCTTGGAGGTCCTACAAAGAGCGGATCTGGAGACTAAGAGGAAACCGCAATGACAGTTTACTTTCTGAACACCTGACAGTGATTGAGTGGAATGAATGGCTTGCAAAAAAACATCGAAAAGGTGCGCTGGGTAGACTGATTCATGACATTTCAAGAAAATACAGGTAGTCATACAAAACCAGGACAAATGGACTGTCTACTCGTATGTTTAATGTTTTACTTGATTTGTTTGAATGATACACTTTTATTTAGATAAAACTCTTGATAGGAATTGTGTATTTGCAGCATTTGTACACAAAAAAATACAGGTATCCAGCCATGTTCTGTATTTTATTGACTGGGTCAGTGTATTGTTTTTTGCATCTTAAATAATTACAGTTCATTGTGTACTTCTGTGTTGTGTCATTTATTTCTATTCACATCTATAAATATGTTATAAGGTATATTTAGCCCCCACTTTAGATGAGCTCACGCAAAATACTTTGCTAACAAGTAGTGGATGCTTTATAACTACTTGTTATTAGTGTATTAAGGTATTAATAAGCATTTATAGCCTGTCTTTTGAAAAAGATATTTGTCCTTTGTTAGTCACTGTTGAAATTGGAGATAGTCAGCCATTTAGGGTCATTTATAAATGTGTTGTAAAACATACATACCCCATACTTTTAGATCACAAAATACTCTATCAAGATTTAGTAACAGCCTGGTTTAATAATGAACTGCATTGTTTATAAAACATTTCATAACACACTATTTGAGACATTTATGATTGCTAACTCATGATTAAAAAAATATGAAAACATTATTAATCAGATTTTACATGAGTTTAATAATCATTTAAGAAACCGTTATAACTGTAGTTATAAATGATTATAAATGCTTAACTCATGATTATAAAATCTAAAAATATCATTATCAACCACATTATACATGAGCTTATTAATAATTATTGAAGGCTTTATAACTGTAGTTATAAACAAATTTAAAAGCTTAGTCTATGATTTATAGAGAATGAAAATATAATTTATTAAACCGTTTATTAAACAGCTTATTAATCATGAATAATGTCTTTATAACTGTAGGTATAAATGATTAACTAATAATGAGTAATGCTTTGTAAATACATAATAAATGATCAGTTAAGTATTGACTAATGCTTTAATAATGCTTTAATAATGCTTAATAGTGTGCAGTTATTATAAAGTGTTACCAATATAATGTACCAAAATGGAAAATATTTTCTCTGGACGTTATGGTAACTAAAGGAACTTATCTAAGGTTTGAGTCCTCTCTTAGTTTTTCTTTAACATGGAAGAGATGTTTCTGTGTCAACAAATCTCAGATGTCCAATTATTGCTTCTTCAAGAATAAAAAAAAATAACTGCTGGCCAGCAAAAAAAAAAAAAAAAAAATCCTTAGCGACTCTTTGTTAAAGCAGGAGTAGCATCAAATCCAGTGATTTTTTGGGGTGTTATAGGAGACTAATCTCTGTCCAATCTCCCATCTACTGGCTGTGTTGTCTGCTGTCATTTCTTTAGACGCAACATCACACAGACTTTTCTGCAACACACACACACTCAATCAAAACACTGACAAACAGCATTGGTAAATGCAGCTGCAGCTTCAGCACCACTGTAACTTTTGGGTATAAAAAACTTACTAAAGAGGGACCAGTATAAGACCAGCAAACTGCAGCGTCTATGGCTGGATCCACCATATCCACCTTCATCCAACTTAAAATACACCTAGAGAGGTTAGTCACTGTAATATGACGCTAATGTTAGCATCTACATTAGCAACGAGCTTAGAGCCACAGCAGCATAAACGTTAGCTTGTTACTGCTTTTGTACTAAATTAATGTTAAGTCATCAGAGTGGCTCCACGCCACTGTTCAGAAGAAGAATGAGACATTTACTGAACAGTTTCCATAAACGTCTGACTTTTCCATGATCACATTAAACTGGGATCAGACCCGCTGTAAACAATGTGGTTTTACTGGGTCTGCAAGTGTTGGATCTAAATTAATTAAAATATTTAGTTTTTTTTACCTCAGTTTTAAAAAGTTTAGAAATAATATTTTCTGTACTCAGCTGTTTGCCCGGGAATGTGTATGGCAGCCAAATAAATGTTCTGGGAAGATACAGACATTGTGTTTGTGGGACTTTTTCATAAACAACATGCAAATCATTCAGGTGTGTAAGATCAGTTCAACAAGCATAGATGTGTTTGAGAAGATGGTGATGGATCTACTGAATGAAAGTGACCTCAAAATAGATAACATCCATGGTCAAGGTTATGATGGAGCACTGTCAGGCACATTGCCTTAATCTGTGTTGGTAGAAGGTGCAAAGTCAAGCATCTCTCTTGTTTCTTTCTTCAGTTTGGTTAAAAAACTGCACACTTTCATTGTCAACTTTTAAAACATGAGACAATGGAATAAGACTTTATCAAACATCATCTCTCTCTTTCAGTCTGCTCTGGGTTTTGTCAGAAAAGATGAAGAGAAATGTCTCACTTTGGAGGGTCTTCGAAGCCCCGCATGGCTCACGTGAAGCAGACACAAACACTTTCAATTAACTTTACTCCATTTAGTTAGTTTCAAAGTGGACAGACTGACAGACAAAAATATGAAATAACGAAATTAATTTGAAAAAAAAATGTATTATGCATGTTCTCCCCGTGTATGCGTGGGTTCTCTCCGGGTTCTAACATGCATGTTAGGTTAATTGATTATTCTAAATTCTCCCTAGGAGTGAGTGTGTGTGTGAATGGTTGTTTGTCTCCTATGTGTTGGCCCTGCGATGGACTGGTGACCTGTCCAGGGTGTACCCTGCCTCTCACCTGTTAATGCTGGGATAGGCTCCAGCTCACCCGCAACCCGTCATGGAATAAGCGGTACAGAGAATAATAAAAAAAATGTGTTAGTTTTAGTGAAAATAAAAATGATAAAAAATTAAATTAGTACATTTAGTGTATTAATATTCTTCGTATACTCTATTGTATAAGATGTATTGATGTTATATTGTTTTTTCCTTTTTCATTCCAGCAGGTATTCCTGGCATCGTCTTATGATACTCAACGTCTTTCCTGTCCTTTCCACCCCAACTAGTCTAAGCAGATGGCCGCCCTTTCTGAGTCTTATATTGTGTCTTAGGGATCTTGTCTTGTTCTTGGGTTAAAAAGAGGGTGGAGTCTAACCCTGAGTCTGTCACTAGGCAACATCATCATAGGAAACTTCACTTTGTGACGTCACTCATATGTAATGAGGAAAGTTCTACCAACATTCTGTGTTCCATTCATTTACACTGCAGCCTTCACAGGACGAATAACTGAAAAACACGTGTGTTGAATGTAATTTCACTCATTGTTGACATTATCAAACCTGAAACATCTTAGAAGTCATGATGTACAAGGATAATATGCAGATTAACAAGGAAGGTTGTACTGCTGGCTTCAAGAAAGATCAAGGTAAGTGATAAATCCATGCAAAAGACTTAAAATTACTCATGTTAATTTTAGATATATTATTTATCAGGCACTGTAGAGAGAAACTAGATTAATTTGCACCTTAAGATAGACTTAAGCTGTAGTACAGAAACTCCTGATATTATCTTTTTAGGTAAAAAAAATGCTTAAAAAAACACAAAAATAAAAACTGTGATAATGGACAGAAATTCAGACTTTTGTTAAATAGAATGAGTTCTTGACCATCTTTGCATCCAAAATTAAACTCTTTCATCATTTTATGAGCTAAAATCTCCCAAAACACCTAGGATGTAATGTTTTAATGTGTAAAATGTAGATAAATGTATAAAAAGAAATATGAAGGAATATTACACTGGGTTAAAAGTTGTGATGTGAAAGATGTTTTCGGTTAATCTTTTAAACAAAGGCTTCTTTCACAGCATTGGTCTCAGTCTTATAAAATGACGTGTAAACAAATCCCCAAACCTGCTCCTTTATTTCTTCCCACCATTTTCTTTTTTGTTGTAAAAGAAATAAAAACGCGGTCGTATAAAATGGATAAGTAGGTTAACTCGAGCAAAAGCAAATGATGGTGTAGTGGCTTTAATGAAGTTAGGAAAACTTTGGGAAGGTTGTTTAAAATTTACATATGTTTGGATTTATTTATTACACTGACTGTGTTACATTGACTTAAAAAAAATGCCCCCGCAGTAGTTTTTTTAAAGAGAAACTACATCAAGTATAATCGTTGATTAATGCTGCGTTCGATTTGACTCAGAGGTCGGAAGTCGGATCTGGGAATTAACAGCATCATTAATGGCTGAAGTCGGAGTTAATGAGTCTTTCCCGACTTTCTGAGTCGGATATCCGACTTCAAGAGACGTTCTTGTTGTATTTCCCACTGGGATCTCTGAAAATCCGACTTCTGATTACAAATCAAACGCACCATTAGTGGTTATCTAGCAAAACTGAATTAGTAAATCAGGACGTTTCTGTAATACAGTTCATGTTTTTCCTGCTCTGGTCATGTGTCCCTGATCTAAAGCTGTAGTGGTATAAAACTGATCTCATAAGATGATAAATTTTCAACAAACTAACATATTATGTTGTTTTTTTTCTCATTTGTAGAGGAGAATAGAACCATGACCCTCCCTGGTCCAGTGTCTGGAGAAGATGGGAGGACCAAAGCAATGAAGAGAAAAGCCAGTCCTCGTCTTCAGAGCCCTGCAAAAATGCCAAGGCTTTCTGAGGTAGATGGGCCATCGTCAATGTCACAAGACAAGGTCAATCAAGGGAACAGAAAAAGAAAACAGGATGAAGAAGAAGAAGCAGCACTAAGAAGAAAAAAGGACTTCTAGACCTTGTTCTGAGCGATGACACAGCATCCTCCTCAAACAGTAGTAGGTTCAACCTGTTTGTTAAATTATAACTGTGTAGTTAATGCATATTTTAGATTCTGTAAATGAATGTTATGATGCTCATTAACTTTGACACATTTCTTTAAAATAACCAGAATTCAGCCAAATGAATTATTGTTGTGATTGCCAACATGCTAACATTTATATGTGTTACTATCATTCAGAGGCTCCTGTAGCAGCACTAATGAAAGATGCAAAACATCTGAGGTCAGTCGTAAGAGGACGGCCTTCAGCACAGAAGAGGCACCAAGCAGGAAGAAAGACAAGAAGACAGCTCTCTCTGCAGAGGAAAGCACACAAGCGGTAAATCATTATTAATGTAGCATTTAGCTTCATGCTAGTCATTTATAACATAAGTATTTACTATTTCATATAGTTTAGGCAACATGAATAAATTATAACTGAAATTATTCTGATGGACCATAAAGCTAACTATGTGTTTGTGTTTTTAGCTGAATTTGAGGCTAAGTACAAAGAAGACGATTCTCTCAGCAGTGGAGGCTTTGGATCAGTGTTTGATTGCTACTGGAAAGCAGACAGTTTACCAGTATATTACTCACACACTCTCAGTCAAATTACACGAGGTATGTTTAAGAAATTCTAACCAAAATCTTGTTTGTATCTTGCAGGTGGCAATCAAACACAGACCAAAAGATAATGTGTTCTACGAATTCATTGACCAGGATGGCAGTAGGCTGACTGTGGAGGTGGTTGTCATGGAAAAGCTGAAAGCTGCAGCAACTGCCTCAGTGGAAAGTCAGCCCCAGTGGCCCCTGCTGGACTGGTAAAACCTGGAGCAAGAGCTGATTCTTGTGCTGGAGACCAGTGTCTGCTGTGGATCTCTTTCAGTACATTGAAGAATGTGGAGGTAGACTTTGAGAAGATGAGGCAAACATAAGTAGATGGATGATTATTAGGAGAACGGTGGATTTTTGTGTTGCAGAGACATTTTCAGACATTTGTTTTATTTGCATTGTTTACAGTTTGCTGATTGCTAAGACACATTTCTCGAAAGCTTCTCTCCTTTTCTCCAAACTGAACATAAAACCCAATTTTCAAGCTACATTCACAAAACTTCAGACTCTTCTTGCAAAACCAAACTCTCACCTCCAAACAGTTTAATATGCACACAAAACTGAACTATGATGGTAAATCAACATTAAACTACAGAACATCCTCATTGAGATGGATTCAGATATTCCACGACATTATCTCATTGACTTTGGTTTGAGGTTTAACTTATTTCAAGGCATCCTTTGTTATGTTGTCGGCAAACTTGATGGTCATGACAGAGCTTCACATGGGTGTACAGTCGCAAGTGTACAAAGAGAGCTGGAGGGGGGCTGAGGACACAGCCATGGGGGGGCCCCAATTTTCAGAGTCTGTGTGGGGGAAGACCACAGATTGTGGCCTGTTTGATAAGAAGTCCAGGATCCAGATGCACATTGATGTACGGATATGCAGGTCCCTGAGCTTTGTAACAAGTGTAGATAGTTAAATGAAGTTAAAAGCTAAAGTCCACAAACTGTTCCTCTGGTCCAGGTGAGAGAGGGCGGTGTGGGGTATGACTGCCACAGCATCATCTGTGGACCTGTTTGGCCTGTAGGCAAACTGTAGCGGGTCATGTGTAGCTGGCAGAGATGATTAGCTTGGACGATGGTGGAGGTGAGTGCAATGAGGCGATAGTCATTTAGATAACTCTCATTCTGCTTCTTTGGAACCAGGATTATTGTTATTTTCTTGAGGCAAGTGGGGACAACAGACTGGAGCAGGGAAAGATTGAAAATGTCTGTGAAGACATCTGTCAACACATCAGTGCATTATTTAAGAACATCTGTCCAAGTCAGCTGGAAAGGACAGTCATTCTGATCCAGAAGCACTACCAGCTCGCTGTTTCTCTCAAAACGTGCATAAAACAAGTTCAACTTGACACCTCCTCAAACCTTATGTTTTTCCCTTATACTCCTCGATGTTTCTGAGCCCTTTTCCACATGTCCTTGGTGTTCAAGCCTCTGTAACAAGACTGAGTTATATCCTTATATTGACTTGTAGCAGTTTTGATCATTTCCTCAAATAATACCATGCTTTTGTGTACTTACTGAGGTTACCAGAGTGGAAAGCTATTGCTCATGCTCTGAGCGCCAAGCTGACTGTTCCGTTAACTCATGGCTTCTGGTTGGTTTAAATCAGAACGGTAACTCACGGTACAACCATGTCAATAGATTAGTTAATGTATCCCGTTACGTGCTCTGTGTACTCAATGTTGGCACAAGCAGCATCTCAGAAAATGTCCCAGTTTGTTGTGGAGAAGCAGTCACGCAGAGCGGTGTCAGACTGGTTTGTCCAGCACTGTGTGGTCCGTGTTATTGGCTGTTGACTTTGTGCTTGTTGACCCTCTTTCCTGTCAGGTCAAGGCAGATGGCCGCCCTTCCTGAGTCTGGTTCTGCTGAAGTTTTTTTTCCTCCTTTAAATTAGGAGTTTTTTCTCTCCACAGTCTACTTGTGCATGCTCAGGATGGGGGATTGAATGGAAGATAAGATTCGATACAATCTGTTCTATGCAGGTTTCCTTTTAAGAAACTATATTATAAATAATAATAATAATAATAATAATGATAATAATAATAATGATAATAATAATAATAATAATTGAATAAATGGTAATTGATTAGCATCTAGAAATTTATAACTAATAACTAAACACTCAACAGTCCGTTGGTCTCTACATGTCAGTGTGGAAAAGATATGTAATGAACAGAGCAGACAGTGAAGGGGACAGAGTTCAGTCCCTTAGTCAAATGAACGCTATTAGAATTGATTTGAACACTTTGAAAGTGAATATGTGGGTCTACACCAAATTGTGTTAATTTCACTCTTCTTAGGGAGGTGGTAAATAAACACTAGTCTGATTTAAATACTGATTCCTTTAAACTGAGTTCAAAATAAGTATGTATAAACTCTTTCATTGGATTGTTTAACTGACAAACCACTGTGTGCACCACGTCTTCCCAGTGGTTTCTCAATTTGCCCAGAGCCCCACGTGGAGTCAAGTTCCTGTCTAAAACATGAACACCAGGCAACAGGGCAGAATATCTCATCTGTCATATATACTGTCTATACTGTCATATAGTCTGTTACTCTAAACAGCGGCTTTGCTTGCGTTCTCTCGTGTGACCTCATAATACCCTGTTTCCACCTTCTGATTTACAAATCCCAGAATGGTTTAGGCCCAGAATACATCTGTGATACGTTCAGAGAATATAAACCTAGCAGAGCTTTTAGATCCAAAGACTCTGGTCAACTAGTCCAGACCAGAGTCCAGACTAAACATGGAGAAGCAGCATTTAGCTGTTAGGATGCAAACAAGTGGAACAAACCACCAGTTGAGATTAAACTTTCACCAAATGTAGACATTTTTAAATCCAGGTTAAAAACATTTTTTTTGTCATGCGCCTATGTATGAAATCTGCACGGTAACTTTTTACCGTATCTTGCATTTAATCATTTTAATGTAATTTATTATTTTATTGTGATTATGTGTTGATGCCTTTTACTATTTCTAAATATCTGTAATGCTTTTGTTTTATATAAAGCACTTTGAATCATCCTGTACATGAAATGTGTTATACAAATAAACTGCCTTGCCTTGCCTCACTTTCCTGTTTCTCAGTAAGAGTGTTTAACATCTGAATCAAAGTCTGGTTGTTAAACCGCTCAACTTGCCCATTTCCTTGTGGATGATATGGACTAGTGCTCAAGCCTGCAATGCCACAATGCTCTTTCAGTTGAGCAAAAAGTTGGTGTTGAAATTCACCACCTTCATCAAGGTGAAGTCTCAGTGGAAATCCAAACTTTAAGACACTGATAGTGGTTCTCCCTGTAATGTCATGGTTGGTCTTTCCTGGTCGTGAGACCTTAGGATTCCAGAGTAAGATCACTTTTGACATCCAGGTAACTTCTTAGCTGCAGACCTGGTGTGATGGCACGAATCACTGCATCAATTATTTAATCTTCCTGGTAGCCTTTACTGAGCTCACCTTCAATCTGCCTGGCCAAACTTCTGAATGTGAGCCTGTGTTTTTGTCCAAGTTCCCCTGTTTGACCTGATATCTTAAAATCTTTGCACCACATGGTGCTATCTGAGGGTGCTGAAGCTTGTTTCTTTACTGGTGTGCTTTGTAGGCTCAGTTTCAGTTTCTTATTCTTAGTTGATGTATAGCTTCCTCTTTAGCTTGAAGTGTGGTCTTCTTTCTGCAGGTCTTCTCTCTCTTCCTAACTGCTACCTCTAACTCTGACATTTTTGCAATTTCAAGTCCTGTATATTGAGCAAATGAGACATTTCCCTTGTCTTCTAGCTCAGCTTTTCAACATAATCTTTAACAAGTGTGATTAGGTGGCCTTGAGTTTTGTTTGCACGTTGTTCTTATCCCAGTGCAGGTATTTATAGTACACAACATATGCTTAGTAGTTATTCAAAATTTAGTATATATAATTGACTTCTAACTGTATTTTTTCTACAGATCCGATTCCATTTCCATCAGAGAAGCACCATAAAACAGTTCAACGTGCATATCTATTAACTTTTTTGTATTGAAGTGCCCTCTAGTGGTGGTTGTGTGCCCTAGAAATACAACCTGCTGCACATATTGACAGAACCTTGATGAATGTCGGTGGTGGCTCATTTGTCTGATGCTAGGGTTTGATGACGGAAATTCATCTCGAGTTGTCACTTAAGGCTGGCAGATTTTTCTCTGACCAAACATCCCAGCTGTGCCTCCAAAATGTTGAATCCTTTGCTCTGTCAATTTGGAAGAGGTATGCTGTTACTTTAGAGCTAAATTCAGGACGGAGATGCAGCCGACGTCTTCACTTAATTTTGCTTTATTCCAAAGAGCGCATGTCATCATTGTGTGAGCGCACAACACAACTCTCTGCTGGTCAAAAGCAGACGATCATGTAATCAAACTCTTATCAAATATTAAATACTGTACAAGGTCTTTATAAATGTTGTACCGTATTAGGAAGACTTAGTTGTAACAATTATGAAAAAAATGAAAAAACATTATGAAATATTAATTTTTAACTCTCGAAATTCCACCATAAAATGATTTTTTTAAACTGTGTATGATACACTAAGTATTTTGATCATTTTTAACATGTCACATTGTTACTTTTTCAAAGGCCGACCAAGTGTGAAAAGGAGAGGAAACACTGGCAGAGTTGATGGTGAGCTGTTTTTTCTGATACCTGGCTTTATCAAAAAAGAGAAGAAAAAAAAAAAAAAAGAAACATGTTAAAATCTGAGTGAGAAAACAGGGATTTGGGGCATTGCTGAGAACACTATATAGCTACTGCTATCAAACAAGGTTGGGGGGGAGGGGGGTATTTCTTATTCTGGGAAATTAACTGGCAGAAATAATTAAATCTAGCTCTTTTCTCCAGTTCATTTAAAGAAGCCCTTAATTCCTTCTATAAATGTTCAGTCTTAAAACAGTTTCTCTGAAAAATTCTATAACTTCAAAACAGCTTCAGTAACCCAAGAACAATATTCTTCAAGGAGATTTGACTCATTTTCATGGGTGCCACTTTATCTAGAATCTAATCTCCATGTAATTCTTGTCTGCTCAGATGTAAAGTTACCTATTGACACAAAGTACTTTCTATTCTCTAAATAAGATTTAAACCAGTGTAGCGCAGTGCCAGAGAGGCCCACCCAGTTCTCCAGTCATTCAAACAATATATTGTGGTCAACTGTATCAAATGCAGCTCTGAGGTCCAGTAAGACTAAGACTGACATTTTTCAATAGTCTGTATTCAAACATATGTCATTAATGACTTTGGTCAAAGCCTTCTCAGTGCTGTGGTGCTTTCTAAAACCTGACTAGAAGACATAGTAGCAGTTGTTTTGTGTTAAAAAGTCTTTTAGTTGATGAAAACTGCTTTTTCGATTATCTTAGAAAAGGAGGATTTGAGATTGGTCTGTAATTCCCAATTTGTGTCTTGTCTAGATTGTCTTTTTTTAGCAGAGGCTTGATTATAGCTGTTTTTCGAAGTTCTGGGAAGATGCCCGAAATTAAAAACAAGTTCTTTGAGACCTTTTTGAAGAGATCTGTGGGCTGGATGTCCAAGCAGCAAGAGGAGGACATAAGCTGACATCAGCTGACATTAAATGCTGCCCAGATCTCTGCTGTTATTGGGATTAAACTGTGTCATAGTGTTTAAACTGGTTTTCAATGGACAGTATGTCTTTTGAACCTGCTGTTGATAAACCAACTACTTGTCTGATATTTTGGATTTTTTCCGTGAAAAATTAGGCAAACTCATTGCAGGCCTTGGTAGAAGTTTCTCTTTATACATGTCATAATGAACCCGTAAATTTGTTTTTCTCCATCTACACTCAGCCTTCCGACTTTCTTTTTCCATGCTTCACCAATGTGGAATTTCTCCATGGAGACTTTTTCTTTCCAGAGACAACCTTCACCTTAATAGGAGAAATCGCATCCATAATATTTAACATTTTAGCATTAAAACTAGTGAAAAGCTCGTTGGCTGAACCCCCTGATAGGGCAGGTGTTAAAGAGAAGGCCTGGTTAAACATCCCACTCATGTTTTCAGTTATACACTGTTTTGCGATCATCTCTATTGAGACATTTGTGTGAACAGGAACTGTACAATCAAAGAAAACACAGTAATGATCAGACAGGCCCACATCACACAGAGTAACCTTGGAAACATCCAAACCCTTAGAAATCACTAAGTCTAGAGTGTGTCATTTAATGTGTGTGGGCTCTGTTATATGCTGAGTCAGCCAAAAGTTCTCCAGACTGTTACTCAGATCTTTAGTCGATTTGTCCTGAGGGTTGTCTACATGGATGTTAAAATCACCAACAATAATTACACAGTCAAAATCTAAACAGATTGTAGCCAGCAGTTCACTAAACTCACCATGAAATGCTGCACAGTGCCCTGGTGGTCTATAGAAATTTTGATATATTATTTTGTAATAAGCTTTCAACTGAAGAGCCACGTATTCAAAAGAAGTAAAACTTCCAAGAGATAACTGCTTACGCTGAAATGATTCATTAAATAAAACTGCTACTCCTCCTCCTCTCCTTTTCAGTCTGACCTTACTGATAAAACTAAAGTTGGGAGGGGTTGATTCTATAAGAGCAGCTATGCTGTTTTTTTTTTGTTTTTTTTTTGGTTTAACCAGGTTTCAGTTAAAAACATCAAGGTTGTGCTCAGTTATAAAATCATTAATTAAAAATGTTTTCCCTGCTAATGACCTAACATTTAATAAAGCTAACTTGATGGGTTTAGATTTGTTTACCCTATGTTTGGGGGCACGCTGGGGCTCACAGGGTATGTTAACTCTACTTGGAGACTTTTAAGCAGCTCTCTGTGTTCTGACCGTGCTACTTTTCTCCTTCTGTTACCAAACACTGCAGATATTTTTGAACCTTCTAATAAACAGGGATCTAGCTGGTCCTGGGAAAAATCATGACTGCCGTTATCTATGCAGCCTGGACCCTCCACACATCATACATCTGAAACGTGAAGCTGGCATGGTGGTACAGGAGGGGCTGGGTGCCCTCCCTTTAGTCGTTCTGGTGGGGGGGTTTATGGTGGACAAAAACATACTGGGGCATGTGGTTAGTTTGGTTGCAATAGTGACCAGCTCCTTCATCTAGGAGGTGAAGTCCAGGAGGGTGGGGAGGATGGGGAGAGGGAGGATGACCTGGGTGGATTATGATGAGATGATGGGGGTGGATCCTCGCTGAGAGCTTTGGGGCTTTTTTTGGGAGGGGGCTGAGGAGGTTTTTTCCTAAGGTTTCCTCTACGCTCTGTCTTATCACAATGTTTTGGTCTCTCTTGTCTGTTGTCCTTGTCCAAGGGAACAGAGTGTCTGTTCAGAGAATAAAACAGGTTAGAGGCGAACAGCTTCACTCCTGACCTGTTCAGGCAGAATCCATCCATCTTTAAAAAAGTGCCTGCGGTCCCAGAAGAAGTTGAAGTTGTATATGAAATGAACTGGATGTGTGGTACATGCAGCCAACAGCCATGCATTCTGAATTAACAGCTTACTGAATCTCTCCACTCCTCCTCTGAATGGAGGGAGAGGGGCACTGATGAATATCAAGGGCATCCAGACAGCTGACCGTATCCAGCAGTTCAGTAAAATCCTGCTTCAGCACCCCAGATTGTTGTTTCACGACATCATTCGACCCCACATGCAGGATGAGGTTTTCCACACTTGGGCGTGCCGCCACAATTTGCGTAATTTTGTCTTTCACATCTGATACCATATCCTTGGGAAAGCACAGTACTTTTGTACATTTTCCACATACATTTCTCACGTCTTTCACACCGAAGTCACCAACAATCAGAGTCTGAGGCCCAGCCGTTCGCATTTCTTGTCGCCTTTTACTTTCTGAGTTATTTTTTGGTCTAACCTTGGTTTGTAGGGAGATTTCATCTCAGTCATCAGATGTAGATCCAGAATCCTGCAGCAATGGAGCAAACCTGTTCTGTAGTTGCATGTCCGGTGGTTGTGGAGAGGATTTGTTAGTTTTCCTTCTGATAACTAGCCACGACTGTGTCTTGCTAATGAGAGAGATTGAGGATGTGCTTGGTCTGAATGGTAGAGCAGGCCAGCCTGTCATGTCACTAATCTCAGTGAACTGGGCTCTGCCTGTTACTCGTCCTTCCATTTCCCTGTAAGATGATTTACTCTGTGGCTTGGCACCACAAGCATTCCAGGGACTATCAGTGAAAGAGTTATTACCTTGTAGATTGTCCTCCTTTTTCTTTCCAGCTAAGTTTGTGCCAATTAGCTGTGTGCAAGCACAATCATGTCTGCTGTTTTTATCAAAGGCAAAGTTGTTTCATTTTCACACAATCCATTCACTTCCACATTCACCTCGAGCTGTTGAATCTTTGTTTCCAGCATGTTGACCCTCTGTAGAAGTTTGTAATTGTCATCTGTAGAGAAAGGAGGCATCTTGCAGCTAGTAGAAAAGGCTTCTTCTGTTTGTAGGCCACGCTGACCTGACACTGACAAGATTGTAAGAGTCTTAAAAAATAGTAGTATCCAACCAATTCTACCACAAAATATAGTCCCGGTGATTAATGAGTATCCAGGAGCCATTGCTCATAAGTTTCTTGAGTAGAAAAATAAGAATATTGGCAGAAGCGAGAGCGAAGCAGCAAGCGTCAGCAGGGAACAGCTGAAGGTCTCACATTCTTCACCTTTGGGGTTTTATTGGGGAATCCTCTCCATCTGTCCCAAGGTCTGTGTGTTAAACAGCCTCTGGAAGCTTTAGTCTCGCCTCATTGGAATCATCTACCAAATAACAACTACTTTATGGTTCATTTTTTGTTATTCACATGAAAAAGTCCAAAAGCAACTGATATATTTCAATAATGCACCTATATAAAATTTCTGCATTTGCATTTGTTCGTGACAAATTATGTGTATTTACATGTTCAATCAGAGATTAGTCTCAACAGGCACCAGAAATCACACAACTCTACTTGATGTGAATATAACTCGGACCCTTTATGGTTTCCAGCCTGCTCCAGGTTGCTCTTGGTGTTTTGTGGCCTTGACAACATCCACTTTGTTTGGTGGCCACATATATTCATCCCTGCTGACCCACTTTAATGGTATCACCTCCACTTCATTAGTTTTCTCAAATATACCTATGTGATACATTGCCTATATAAAATGTAAAGACATGTTTATTTTCATGTTACTAAAATTTGTTATCTAACTGGAGAACATGAGAGCAATATAATTAGTGACTAAGACACTGATGACAAAAGTTTATACATAACAGTGCATTCAATCCTGTCATTCACATGGACCCTATTTGGGGAGGGGGGTTCAGTGACCCTTGTTGAGACATTCATTTGAATGTATAAGGGGAATAACAACAAAGTCATCATGATATGGCAATCTGGTGTACTTTTGTACACTTTCCTCCATCTGAAAATACTTAACTTTAGTGGAAAATTTGAAACTTTGTATATTCCTAACTCTCTGGAAACAAATGGATGTAGAAAGAATGGTTCCTTGCATCTGTATTCTTTGCCTGCAATGTATTCTATTCCTCCATCAATAGGAAAGTTTTCAACCAAGACTACTTTGTTCCTAATTTTGATGCATGAATCTCTCCTTGAAGGTTTGACAGTTATCTCATACATGGAGAACACGTTAAATTGGTGTACTTCTACACTAGTTGACTCTTGCACAGGCCCATCTTCATGTTCCAACCTCTGTACCTTATCTATTTGAGAACAAAGATCAGGAGTAGAATTGAAAAGAATTATCATGCAAGACCATGTATGTTGTAAACTAAAATTATCGCCTATAAAGACAAAGTGTTCATCAAATGAAACCAATAAAAAGTTTGCAAAGTCATTAATTCTGAAAGAATATTCTGAGCTCACTAAAATGTACACACCAACAGACAAAAGCATGAAATTGTCATATAGTTGAGACTTCAGCCCATCCTTCAATACAGGCCCAGTATGCAACAAAAACTGGCGTATTTCAGTTGCCTTCCACCTGTTTCTCGCAGTCAGTGTACATGGTCTTCTGGCAAACTCTGATGGAATATAATCCTTCAAAGCAAGTAGTCGCTCTGAAACCAATGAAGCCTGAGTAGATAACATACGACAACATAATGAGCCAGGAGGACCCAACCACAAATCAAGCAGACGTCTCATTACCCCCAAGCACTTTAAGTCCATGTAATCATAAGGGAAGGTGGCAACCATGTCAATATATCATATCAATGGGCCGGCATTGCTCAGTGGGTAGTGATTGTCCTGTAGCCCAAGGGTTGCCAATTCGATCCCGGAGAGCTCATGTCAAGGTGTCCCTGAGCAAGACACCGAACCCCTAATTGCTCCTGATGGGTCGTGGTTGAACGCCTTGCATAGCAGCTTCCGCGATCAGTGTGTGATTGTGTGTGTGAATGGGTGAATGTGATGTATATGCAAAGCACTTTGGATAAAAGTGCTATATGAGTAGAGACCATTTACCAATATCAAGGCTGGACAAAGGTGAGCATTCACGATGGCGGTCCTCATCAGTGGCTTGTCTAAAACATTTGTCTGTCCTGCGCCTTGCACTGACCTCAGGGAATGTCATCTGGCTACCCACTCAAACACCACTTTGATGGCACTTGTCGCATTCATGATATGCAGTATGCTTGGGCTGGTGTGTCACAGACAACAGAGCTGACATTTAAAACAAATGTCTTAAAAAAAAAAAAAAAGGCTCAGTGTTTTTAATTCATTCACCAGATGTCAAATATTCTGACAAAGTAAGGTTTAGAATTGCCACAGAAAAGGCCAATCACCACTGGGTTCTTACTGTACCCCTGCAAAGCATTGGCCAAAACTGAGTGCCTGTGCTCTTAAAAAGTGGAAGACCATCAAAATTCAGCTGTAGTTTGAAGGCGTGTCTATCTGGGAGAACAGACCACACACTGTCCAGAATCCTGTGAAATGCATTTATTATATGTAAATAGTGAAATATTCCACTTACATAAGCCTCAGTTTTGTATGTTGTTCTTGTATGTTCTTCCATCTTTGGGCAGAAAGGGATTGTGGTGTTTGAGGATGGAGAGCAAAGCTGATAAAGCCATCAGAGAAATGCTAAACTCAGTAGCCCAGTCTGCAAGAGAAGCCCCTAAATCAGAAGTGCTCTCGCTGCATGCATCTGTGTGATCCATGTCCATCTCATCAGAATCATCAAACCTACGTTCTGCCTCCATAGTTAGACTAAGCTCACTCTCTTCATCACTATCAGTGTGCCTCACTTCACATCCACCCGATGCCTTAATCTTTAAGCCTACCTCCATGTTTCCATTTGTCATTTTCCTGCTCATTTTCTACTGTGTCCACAAGTTTTTGTACCCTTTTCAGTGCTCGTCTTCTCATATTCCTCCACTCACTGTATCCCCAGTTCCCTTCCATATCACTTACACTGCTGTCCTGCTTAAAGTCAAAATCTGGAGCACAGCCCTACATCCATCCATCCATCCATCCATTTTCTGCCGCTTATCCGGAGTCGGGTCACGGGGGCAGCTGCCTAAGCAGGGAAACCCAGGAGGCATCTTAAACAGATGCCCGAGCCACCTCATCTGGCTCCTCTCCATGTGGAGGAGCAGCGGCTCTACTCTGAGCCCCTCCCGGATCACCTAGCTTCTCACCCTATCTCTAGAGGAGAGCCCGGCCACCCTGCGGAGAAAACTCATTTCGGCTGCTTGTACTCGCGATCTTGTTTATTCGGTCACTACCCACAACTCATGACCATAGGTGAGGGTAGGAATGTAGATCGACCGGTAAATCGAGAGCTTTGCCTTTTGGCTCAGCTCCTTCTTCACCACGACAGACTGATGCAGAGTCTGCATCACTGCAGACGCGGTACCGATCCGCCTGTTGACCTCCCGCTCCATCCTTCCCTCACTCGTGAACAAGACAAGGTGAACTCCTCCACTTTGGGCAGGACCCTATTGCAGACCCAGAGAGAGCACTCCACCCTTTTCCGGCTGAGGACCATGGTCTCGGACTTGGAGGTGCTGATTCTCATCCCAGCCGCTTCACACTCGGCTGCGAATCGCTCCAGTGAGAGCTGAAGATTACGGCCCGATGAAGCCAACAGAACCACATCATCCGCAAAGAGCAGAGACCCAATCCTGAGGCCACCAAACCGGATCCCCTCAACACCTCGGCTGCACCTAGAAATTCTGTCCATAAAAGTTATGAATTGAATCGGTGACAAAAGGCAGCCTTGGCGGAGTTCAACCCGCACTGGAAACGATTCTGATTTACTGCCGGCAATGCGGACCAAGCTCGGACACCAGTCGTACAGGGACCAGACAGCTCGTACAGGTGAGTCCGGCACTCCATACTCCCGGAGTACCCCCCACAGGAGTCAAAGGGGGACACGTTCGAATGCCTTCTCCAAGTCCACAAAGCACATGTAGATTGGTTGGGCAAACTCCCATGCCCCCTAAAAGACCCTGAAGAGGGTGTAGAGCTGGTCCACTTTTCCACAACTGGGACGAAAACCACACTGCTCCTCCTCAATCCGAGGTTCAACTATCCAACGGATCCTCCTCTCAGGCACCCCTGAATAGACCTTACCGGGGAGGCTGAAGAGTGTGATCCCCTTTTTGAAGAGGGGGACCACCACCCCAGTCTGCCAGTCCAGGGGAACTGTCCCCGATGTCCATGCGATGCTGCAGAGGCATGTCAGCCAAGACAGCCCTACAGCATCCAGAGCCTTAAGGAACTCTGGGCAGACCTCATCCACCCCCGGGGCCTTGCCACCGAGAAGCTTTTTAACCACCTCAGCGACCTCAGCCCCAGAGATAGAAGAGCCAGCATCAGCTACCCCAGACTCTGCTTCCTCATTGGAAGACGTGTTGGTGAGATTGAGAAGGTCTTCGAAGTATTCCCTCCACCGCCTCACAACGTCCCGAGTCGAGGTCAGCAGCCCCCCATCCTCACTGTACACAGTGTTGACAGAGCACTGCTTTCCCCTCCTGAGCCGCTGGATGGTGGACCAGAATCTCCTCGAAGCCGTCCAGAAGTCATTCTCCATGGCCTCTCCAAACTCCTCCCATGCCCGAGTTTTTTCTTAGTGACTGCCGAAGCTGCGCTCTGCTTAGCCCGCCGATACCCATAAGCTGCCTCTAGAGTCCCACAGGCCAAAAAGGCCCGATAGGACTCTTTCTTCTGCTTGACGGCATCCCTTACTGCCGGTGTCCACCAACAAGTTTGGGGGTTACCGCCACGACAGTCACCAACGACCTTACGGCAACAGCTGCGGCTTGCCGCCTCGACAATAGAAGCACGGAACACAGCCCATTAGGAGTCAATGTCCCCCGCCTCACCTGAGACATGGTTGAAGCTCTGCTGGAAATGAGAGTTGTAACTCTTTCTGACAGGGGACTCTGCCAGATGTTCCCAGCAGACCCTCACAACACGCTTGGCTCTGCCATGCCTGACCAGCATCCTCCCCCACCATCTGAGCCAACTCACCACCAGGTGGTGATCAGTTGACAGCTCCGCCCCTCTCTTCACCCAAGTGTCCAGAACATGCAGCCCGCAAGTCCGACGACACGACTACAAAGTTGATCATCGAACTTATGTTACGACCCATATCAGAGGAATGGAAGGGCGCAACATAAAAGCACGTTGAGGACAGGTGTAAAAGTCAACCAACACAGTTTATTGACATAAATGTAAAACGACAAATAAAACCTGTAACAAAAGATGGTAAAGTGTTGGGGTTAGTGAAACTGCTGAAATAAAGACAAAAGATTTAACCCAAAACCAAACACAAACACCACCGAGTAAAACCAAAACGTGTCCATAACTCGGGGTGATAATGAAACAAACCAAAAGGCAGCAGTTCCAATAAACTAAGTGACATCCGTCACAACCAAAAGCCTAATCTAGCCCAACACAACATAAACCTAAAACTTAACACAAAGATAACAAAATGGATGAACACAAACGAAAGCCTAGTGATGCTTAAACCAATACTGAGTGTAGAACAAAAGGTAGGTCCAAACTAAATGTGAAACTAAATGGACTGTTCTACCTTTCCCCCCTCGGGGAACACACGTGCAGGCAGGAGTTGTCCTGCTGCACACACTCAAACTGTCCAACACCAAACAGACTACCAACCAGCACAACAAACACCCAGTAAAACATCACCGCCATTATCCAGCCAAACACAATGAGAAGAGGCCACTTGTGCTAATTAGCCTCTCTCATCCCAAGTGAGGGGAAGCAGCCTGTGCAGCGCTACTTCTCCCTCCCGACTACACACTGCAGCAGCTCTTTATTTCCTGGTTTCCAGGAAGCTGCAAGGTGATTGGCTCGAAGGCCAACCAATCAGAGGGAAGGAGATTGATAGACAGCCAATCCAGCCAGTCCAAAGACACATCAGGGTTCAGCCTTTTCAGGCTGAACAAGTCCCAGCTGTAGGCAATGATCACCACTAAACTCACGTCCCTCAGGGGACGTAACAGGTCTAGAGTGTCCTGGTGCCAAGGGCACATGTGGACACTCTTTTGTCTGAACAAGGTGTTCGTTATGGACAGTCCATGACGCGCACAGAAGTCCAACAACAAAACACCATTCAGATTTAGATTAGGGGGGCCGTTCCTCCCAATCACACCCCTCCAGGTCTCGCTGTCATTGCCCACTTGAGCATTGAAGTCCCCCAGCAGAATGAGGGAGTCCTCGGAAGGAGTGCTCTCCAACACCCCCTCCAAGGACTCCAAAAAGGGTGGGTACTCTGAACTGCTATTTGGTGCATAAGCACAAACAATAGTCAGGACCCGTCCCCCCACCCAAAGGCAGAGAGAGGCTACCCTTTCGTCCACCGGGGTAAACCCCAATGTACAGGCGCCAAGTCGGGGGCAATGAGTCGGGGGCCTGCTCGGCGCTTCTCACCGGGAGCAACTCCAGAATAGAAGAGGGTCCAGCCCCTCTCAAGGACAGTGGTTCCAAAGCCCAAGCCGTGCGTCGAGGTGAATCCAACTATATCTAGCCGGAACCGCTCAACCTCACGCACCAGCTCAGGCTCCTTCCCCGCCAGAGAGGTGACATTCCACATCCCCAGGATTAGACCGCCAGGGTCCCCGCCTCTGGCAGCCGCCCAGCTCACACTGCACCCGACCCCTATGGCCCCTCCTGCAGGTGGTGAGCCCACGGGAGGAGAAGGCCCGGCCACCAGGCGCTCAACTCCATGCCCCACCTCCAGGCCTGGCTCCAGAGGGGGGCCCCGGTGACCCACGTCCGGGCAAAGGAAAACTTGGTCCTTGCTTTCTTATCATCATTGGGGCGATTTGAGCCGCACTTCGTCTGGTCCCTCCCCTAGACACCTGTTTGCCATGGGTGACCCTACCAGGGGCATGAGCCCCCGACAGCATAGCCGCTAGGATGATCAGGATGCACAAACTCCACCACGATAAGGTGGCGGCTCAGGGAGGAGCCCTACAAAGAATAAAAATTTAAGATTAATTCAAATAATGCAACATTTGATAGATGCTGATTATGTTTACAGTTGACATATTTTTGTGCCAGGAATCCCCAGATGATTTGTGTTTGTGTGTCCAAATTTTTCATAATTTTGTAAAAAATAGCAGAGCTACAAGATCGCAAAGCATCCAATGTGATGTGCTGCAAGCTTGAAGATCTGCTTATTACTGATTATCCAATATATAAAATTAATCAAAGTGGTTCAACTGATTTTGATGATACAACCTTTGCTGTTGACCCTCTGACCCCAATTTTGGAACCACTACAATAGATTTCAATTCATTAAAATGCATACAGACATCTGTAATCATGATCAATGATTATACTGTACCTTACACATTCTTCGTCTTTACACTGGCCTGCACAGCCCTACAATATAAGTAAAAGAAATAAAAAATATTGAGGCAACTTCATAATAAACAAGTTATAAAATAGTAAAAATAATTAAATCTACAAATATGTTTTACATATAAATCAATTTATATTTTGTTTTCCTAACAGCTTGTTGTCTTTGAAAACATCTATAGCTAACCAGATGCACATTAGCAATGGGTTATTTGCACCGGAGTAGGTTTCTTGTAACCCTAGCTACTTAGCCTTGTAGCTATTACTAAACATCCTGTGCAACTATCCCAATGAGTTTACAAATGAGCTTAAGTCCTATCTTAACTCGGTAACTACACTAATAACATTATATAAACAAAATTCCAGTATAAAGACTAACTATATCCCACAGACAATTACAATCCAAAATACAAAAAAAAAAAAAAAACAGCTCACTCAGTGCAGGACTGTTAGCAGTTGTATATTAGTGTGTGTGGTTAACGTTTCTAGCAAAGAGGGAAATTCCTGCTTCCCCGTTCAAATGGAATGCACCTTAAGATACCAAGAATTTTCTTTTTTAATCATAAATATTCTGTACAGATTAATTACATAAAACCGTAAACTCATCTTATCACGGCCTGTGGCCGCAGTGCCAGGAAGCGGACCCAAAAGCAGAACACTCAGAGAGGCAAGGCGGAAAGTGCAAACAATGTTTATTAATAATAAGTACTGTGGCGTGGTCCAGGTCCGGATGGTTCTTCCTATGAGAGGACAGAGGATTATTGCAGGTCTGAGAAGGTGTGGGGTAATGTCTGCTAAGGTAGCGGCTTACTGTGTTCCAGAGGTAGACCGATGGTGGAGGAGTAGCCAAGAGATGGTTTCTGGAGATGGTGATATGAGCTTGGTTGCAGGCAGGGCGAGCAGGCAGGCAGTCAGCTTGGTACGAGGAATAGTCCTTAACCTGGGTGCAGTGGTTATCCGAGAAGCCAAGGTCTGTGGCTGAGGAATAGAGATGACAAAATAAGCTTTCCAGAGAACAAGGCACAAGACAGATCGAAGAAAGAGGCCTGATTACCATGCTGCAAAGAATGACAATCTGGCGAAGACTGGATCTCCTGCTTGATCCTAAATAGCCGGGAGTAAAGCCGGCTAACGAGCATGCTGATGAGCTGCAGGTGGTATCAATTGTGGCTCCAGCCTCCACCCTCCATCCCCATGGCAACCTGCTCAGCCCTACCTGCAAACTCAGACACACATACACACAGAACCATGACACACCTTGCCTTTGTATCTCTCGGCTCAATGCAATGCATCCAGTTCTATTCACGCTCCTTCTTCTTCTTCTTCTTCTTCTTCTGCAGTTTACTGGCAGTTGACAAACCTGTTCGTGCGTTTAACAATAGGACGTATCTTTAACCAATGACAGCATAGGACACAGGTCGCATGTTGAGAAATGGCCAATGACGGCAATGGACAAAAAATGGTTGGTTGGTTATCAGGTGAACTACATCCTGTAGTTTTATGGTTTATTGTCGGGGAGGCATTAGCGGACAGTATGCAAGATTGTGGCAGATTTAATTTCCCAGCTCAGAAGAGCAAAGTTGTTGTGTAATGCAGTAATAGGTAAGATTAGGACCCTCTGTTTTAATTATGATCCATTCAGTTCATCATCAGTCCATTCAAAAAATATACAATGTGCAGGATAAATAAAATTACACTGATTTTTAATTAATGAAAAGGTACTGTAGCCATCTCCCTCCACAAACTGACTATGGCTTTGTCAGTGCCCTGAAAGGTCATATTAATTCATATCAATCATTTACCATACTTTGAATACTGTAAAATGTTGTAGGGAGGCTGGTTCTCCTCAATCCATAGTTTTTTATAATATGTTTTTCCTACTGCTATCTTCTACTTAAACTCTTCAAAAAGAGTTAATTTGGTTTCAGTGGATCCATCGGTTACAGCATCGGTTATTCTTTAAAACTTTGGGTTTGCCCTGGCCATCATCACATTCCCAGGATATGAACCTGGGCATTTCACACATGTCTAAGACACGTAGATGGAGAGGAGGGGTCTTTGAATATGGCTATGGGGTCTTTTCCCACAGCACCCTCCTTAATGCCATCCTAAAGCAAGAATAGAAACACAGATAAACCTCAAGAGTTTTTACAAAACACCAGCACATAACTGAGTGCTGTGACACACTGTTAGACATTACATTGTTTTTTTTTTTTACAGTAACATACTGGCAACACTGTTACCGGTATAATAAAAAGATCATCTTCTGCACTTGCTTTCTGCATCCAATGTATATACTAATGTGAAGTGTCTCACCTAATCCAAGTTCTTCCACTTAAAGTCTGTTAGCTGGCGAAGAAAGGACAGCACCCTGCTGTTTACTGTGGTTGTCTTCCTCTTGATCAACTCTCCGGTCTTCTGACCCACTCCAGGCCTTGCTGTGCATATGACAGGCAACAATATGGATATCACTTGCAGGGAGTAGGGCTAACTGCATGACAACAACATGGTGTATATTGTGAGGGCTTCACTGAGCTGTTGCTGTATGCTGCATGTGTATATAATCATGCCACCAGCCTGTTGGAAGATTTAACAGGATATGTATCAGTAACTCTAGGGCTTGAGGGGCCACTATACTGAAAGTTTTTGATGTTTCCCTGCTGTAACACACCTGACTAAAATGAAATTATTCACCATCAACTTGTTGTCAAGTTTTGCACAAGTGTGGCAATGACCCATTATTTTTGTTGCAGCAGAGAAGCATCTAAAATCATCAGGACAGTGGCCCTCAATGACCAGAGTTGCTGATCCCGATGATAAGACTTCCCAGTGCCTTTTTAGAAAAAGATACTTCCAGTGTTGCGCATGCTGGCTCCCGGCATTCAATGTTGAAAGCGTAGAAACTTCCGAAAAACACAGAAGCCCAGGTGCTCATCCAAAATGTAGGCTGCCCTTCCCTCAATGCTCATAATCCATTTTGTTGCATCAAGGTATGTGGTCCCTAAAAGACAAAAACATTAGACACTTTAAAAAGGCACACTTCAAACAAGACATACTTATTTTACAACAACTTGTACATCTTTTCTTACCAAGCATTATCAGTCTTGGTGGTGATGGCAATGTCATGTCTCTCTCAATGGATGCTTTTGTAGTAGTCTTAAACACAATAAAGCAATCATTTTTAACATGCAGCCCAATAATAACAACTCAGTTAACCTTGCACATTGTTGTTTGGACTATTTGCTAACTTACATCTGCCAATATGAAGATAGACTCATCCTTTTCCACAAAGTGTTTCATCAGGAGTAGTACTGCTGCAACGCCCTTCCGGCATTTCTGCATCATCTTTGTGTTACTGTCAAGATCCTGGAGAAGGCATTGAATGTCTTTTTTCTGATAGTGTCTTCAGAAGAAGTCCAGAATTCTCTTCCCCTTAGTCTGAAGAGCCTCTCCAACTCGATAACAAATGTTATCTCAGTCAGGATTCTGAAGTGGTCAGAGTCCTCATTTGTAAAGAGAAATGACACTGCTGTTCAATCTCATTGATACTAGGAGGAGAGCAGCTATTAATCATATGACGCTGATATATGTATGTCAGATTAATTAAATTATAAATATCTGGCCAGTCTGCAGCTCTAGGGCCAGACGATTGAAAAGTGGCAACCAAGCGTGTTTTCTTCTCTCCTCTGAAGACTGAACTGTTTCTCCCTCTGCGAGACATTTTGGCTGCCAGTTTACGTAGCCATAGCTGTCCACTGTGTACAGTGATGTTTTGATTCTAGCATTAGAATTGCCAGTCTGTGTTATTGTCCTTCTTCTCCGTATCCTCTCACTTGTATTGTTTCGATTAACATGTTCCACTCTCGTCTTCAGCTGGTTAATGAGGGGAAAGTACCCTATTCCCATCCGTTCACCTTCTTCAGACATGTCTGAAAAAGTCAAAGAGTACTTGGAAACAATCATTTTTGCAATTTCAATGCATGCAGCTCTGTTGGGGTTTGGACAGTGTTCCTGCATATCAGACACTACAGCTCGCATCATTGCTCTCCTGTCGGCTGGGCTTGCCCACTGCCATCTTACCATTGCCTGGGAAAATGAAGCAGGCATCTGTTCCCATTGAATTTGGAACAAGCTGATCCAAGAGTTTTGTTTGTTTATGGGGGTGGATCCAGACCAAAGTCTAATCACAATAGCTTAGAATGAGTTGTTTATAAATACATAGGTGGTGGCACACCCAACTGGAAGCTGTCATGTTGCATATCTTTGAATATGGTAGCCAAAAGGGGACAAACTTGTTAGCCTTGCGCATTTTACCATTCATACTCTTTGCCCTGTCTTCTATGACAAAATATGATCTGGTTACGGCCTCTGTCCACAAACCCCACTTGACGCGCAATGTCAAAGTATTGTAAGTATCCACTTCTAATACCTTTACATTGGAGGTGAGTATGGGTTTGTGGACAAAAGCCATAACTTGGTCATTTTTGAAGATATTATGCTGACCTTACTCATTGGGTCTAGATGAATAGAGCCAGTAAGTTTCAGCTCTCCAGAACAAAGTATGGCTAAGTTACTGACTCTTTAGTGTTATATTTACAGCATACAGAACATAGATGAATAAATGCACGTTTGACACAGAAAATATATATGTCACAGCAAATATAATATAAACACCTGCAGACAGAACACAGCTTACTTTTATTAACTTTAGAAGTGCATTATCTAAATCTATTGCCAACAAATTCTAACTTAACGTTATCTTGACAGTTTAACTGCACACAGCTTTAATATGATAATTAAAGAAAGATTATTGTCAAAGATATCTTTTTAATTTCAGCACAACAGCCAGGAACTCAACATGAGGACAGACTGAGCAGCTCTGCCTATTTTTCAAAGACAGAAAACTTCTCTTCATTTTGATAACTTCACTCTCGCCTGTTTGGTTCCATGAGACACACCACTACTTGCAGCCAGACCCAGTGGTGGAGGCGGGACCATTTATGTGGTTCTGCTCCAGTCCACTTCTGTCATTGCAAACTCTCCACATTCTCACTGCTCTGTAGCGAGTCAGTCGTTCCATAAAGTGATCATCTGCCAGAAACTGATTAGACGCTGTGCAGCCTGTTAACGCTGTGTTGCACAGTTCCTCTCTCTGCTCAGCGGCTGTTCTTTTCGTATAAAACCAACATACCAACCAACATGCAAGTGACACTATGTCCATATTAACAAAGAAAGTCTGCTTATGCAAGTGCTTTAACGGATTAACACCAGCTGCAGATGAAGAGTTGCTATAATCAGAAACCATGTTCAGGCATGTTGCTGCTTCACTGTTTAGACTTCATGTGTTTATCTTATGCATGTTTATTTTTAGAATGTAAAGTTAGTCCAGTTAGTTTATGATTTATGTGTTGAATTTATGTGTTTGAATTACAAACAAAGATTAATTCTAGCCTGATTTTATTCAAGAGTTATACCATACAGATTACTAACCAACTACTGCCTTAGTACCATCTAATCAGTTTCTGGCAGACCATCACTTTATGGCACAACACTGGCACTCGGTGGCCCAAACATTTGCCTGGCATGTCTGGTGGCTAGCGGTGCCTCGGATTATTCTTTGTTTGGTCACATTTGACAGCTGCCACTCTGAGGGGAATCTCTAACCGTGCCAATCACCAAAAGACAGGATGTGTACGCAGTTAAAGTGTCTGGAAGCACCATTGCAGCGCAAGAAATGTCCCACATAAAGGAAAAAAAGAAAATAATGATGGCTGTGATGAAGTGCTTGGGGTGGCCAATAGGGTGGCCAGGATTCAGCCACCCTGTCCCTCCACCATTGTTCAGGGAGGGTGCTGTGGTCCACTCTTAGTTCTTTTAACCACTGTGCTTTATTGTTATGTGATGACTCTTTCTCCCATATGTTTTTCCAATATTGTTCAGTTTCCAGCCTTGGTGGTTTAGCGTGTGTGGTATTACCCTGCCACTGGGAGTACACTTTAGCTGGGTTAGTGGAGAACAGTCGGTTTATTTTCCTAGCCTCTATTTCTTTTGTGCATCTTCTTAGTTGTGCAGCCAATGCTTGGAGTTTTTCTGTGGACATCTGGCTGTATCTCTTGGGTACCCCTTTTGTGGTTGTATCCTTCTGGATTCTGACAGTTGACTAACTAGTTGTCTTGATTTTGCCTTTTGACCTCCTCCTCCATGGTGCCTCCTTCTTGCCCCTCAAATTGATGTAATGTTGGCCAAGCATCTCCAGGATCACTGTTGCTGTATATCAGCTCATTGGTTTCAGTGATGGTCGCAGTAGGGATTGTTCTTAGTGCTGCATTCACATCAGCTAGAAGACTTTCTGGTGGTACTTCACTAATTTTTGCTAGTCTGTGTCGGGGTTGACAGGCTTTCATCTTAGCCATGATCTTCCTGAGCGGAGATGTTGACCTGTGACAAGCTGTTCGGTGGTTAGATTACTGGTTGAATCAGTCTCTGCAGACTGCGGATGTTGACCCATGAAAGGCTGTTCGGTGGTTAGCTGCATCATAGTAAAAAGGTTCCTGGTTGGCTGGAGACATTTTATGTGGACTTTGTGGTCTGCCTGTGCAGAAATGATCCCCCCAAAAAATAATGACTTTCATTGACTCTCAAACTGAATGTGTGTGACCTCAAATGGGCTAAAGCAGGTATAGAAGCTGAACAGACCTGCAAGTTATCTAATAGAAAATGGAATAGAATAGAATAGAACAGAACAGAATAGAATAGAAAATACTTTATTAATCCCTTTGGAGAGTCCTCAGGGAAATTTGGGACAGGTGGCAGGTAAATGACGCTGATGCTCTAGGTGACGTAGTTCTGGTGAGACGACAGATTCAAACCAGTCATGCTCAGACATTTATGCATTCATTCAGTTGGTTTTTTTTTTGTTGTTGTTGTTTTTTTTACAGTCTAATTAAAATATTCTTGAAAGCAGAAAAATGTCTTTTTAAGGTCCACTCTGGCGCACAGCAGGGAGGATTTTGCCAGCCTGTCAGATTTTACAGATCAGCACTACGACAGAATCGTCATGGCAAAGCCAAAACAAACATCTACCCCACCTCATCCAAAGCCAACAGACAGCGAAACGAGGATTCACCTGGAGCTATTTCACCACTGGAAAATGACTCAACGGACACTCTTATCTCTATAGATAAGAAACTAAATAGTTTTGATGAACGTTTGAGCCTGGTTGAAATTCTCCACAAAGAGATTCAGGCAGAAGCAGGGGGCAACTCTAGCTGTAAAAAAACGCCGGCCTCAGTTGGTAAAATCCCTCACCGAGGGGTTTACCCAGCTCTGAGGAAAATAAGAAGATAAAGGAAATGGTGATCAATCTGCAGGTGCGGAGCATGAGAGAGAATTTGGTATTTGCAGGGATTTTAGAGCAGACGGAGGAGGACCATGAGACCACGGTGAAAAACTTCATCCAGACTCACCTGAAGCTCCCAGAGTAAAACAGTGAAAAACATCTCCTTTTACAGAGTCCATCGTCTGGGTGGAAGGAAACCTGGGGCCAGCAGACCAAGACTCATTGTAGCCAAGTTTGTCAACTTCAAACAGAAGGAGCAGTTGAAGAACCAGGGCCGTGAACTGAAGGGGACGAACTTCTGTGTAAATGGCCAATATTCGAGACAGATCATGAATCGGTGAACAGTTCTGTTTCCCATAAGGAGGAAATCCATCACTGAAGGCGCTCGTGCTGTAATCACGGTGGATAAATGATTTATTTACAGACAGCTGTACCGTGACTCGGACATCACTCCACGGCTCTACTGACTGGTTGGTAGGTGCTTTAAAGGTCCCATATTATGCAAAATTCACTTTTTAATGGTTTTGGAACAGTCATACTGGTCCCCCCGCATGTGTAGGAGACCCGTAAGTGTGAAACTCTTTCAGGCGCTCTCTCTCCCCCCTGCTCCACCTCTAGGGAAGTAAGCGCTGAATTGAGCGAGTTTGAAAGCGTGTACGTTAAGACGTCATAAGGGACAATAACCACTCCCCACAGAGCGATGGACCCGCTTACCGGCTCTCAAAGCCCGCCCTCTAAAAATCACCTAGCGCCCAGTGTTTTCCCTCTTCGGCAACCCTCGTTAGCGGACATGGCTAAGCGACAGAAGCACTGTTCTGTTTATGGCTGCATAAATGAACACGAAAACGTTTTTTTACTTCCATCAACTGAACCCACGAGGACTGAGTGGATTAATTTTATTTTTGGAGGAAATGTACCCGGAAAACTTCCAAAGGTTTTGCATGTCTGTGGCCAGCATTTCAAAGAGGACTGTTTCCACAACATGGGGGCATGGAAAGCAGGCTTCGCCAACCGTTTGAAGCTGAAGCCAGGTTCAATACCAACTGTCCGTGACACAGCTGGAGAGGTAAGAGCTGGCAGTTATTTTATCGTTTCGGCCTTATTAGTCTGATAGCTTGAAAATATATTAGCACTGTAGTAAATGTAGCCAAGTCACTGTTTCTACTGTTTGTATCCGGTGCCATTGTGCATCAGATTGATGAGCGTAGCTAGCTGTGTTCTCCGTGCGTCGCGGTTTGGGTCGGTAATGGGGGCTTCAGGAATGGGTTCCGGTGTTCCGGCGTTTGTTTATCCTTCACTACGCTGTAATCAGCGTCTAGTTACCGCTAAGGCCTAACCTGTCAATCACCTCATGACGGGCGATGCGATGGGCGGAGCCAACAGCTGAGCTGCTCCACCAGGGTTCCGCCCACCATAAACGGCACATTTCTGAAGCTGCTAAAAAGAGGGAGGTGAAGAGAAGCCGCTGCACTCAAACTGAGGGTCGATTTGTCCATACCATGGCGGAAATATTTCATTTAGATATTAATGAATGGTCTCAGATTGGGAATAAAGTGTATAATATGGGACCTTTAATCTTCCTGTATTCTCACTAGATGGTGTTACTGTATATCCATAAAACTGCCATAAAGATCATTTAGTTAACAGTAAATTTTCTGCCCGTCTCCACTACACTGCTCTCAACACGGATGTGTTTTTTTCACGGTTAACGGTAATCCCACCGTCATTATATGTATGCGAACTGCGGCGCAAGCACACACTCAAACGTCAAGCCTAGCTTACTGACACACATCAGCACTTTTCACGATTCACACAAATGCACACACGCAATGTATGACAAAACAGCACATGCAGACACTCAGCTGGCAGACACACATGCACGCGAAGAAGCAGTGGGATGCATAGACTGGATAAAAATATTACATAACAACTCAAATGCATGTGTGAAGACCAATGATCAAACTTCTCCAAGCTTCTGTTTGCAGAGAGGCACCAGGCAGGGCTGTCTTCTTTCTCCATTACATTTTGGTATTTTTATTTAACCCTTAGCATCTGCCATAAGACAAAAAAAAGAAAAAAAAGGAGATTAAAGGAGCAAGAAGTATAGAGCATTAGATAAGTCCCCCGCTTAATAAAGGAGGATCGGAGGGTGTGCTCCAACTACAGGGGGATCACATTCCTCAGCCTCCCCAGTAAGGTCTATTCAGGGTTCCTGGGGAGGAGCGTCCATCGGAGAGGAGGGTCCATCGGATAGTCAAACCTCGGATTGAGGAGGAATAGTGTGGTTTTTGTCCCAGCTGTGGAAAAATGGACCAGCTCTACACCATCTTCAGGGTCTTGGAGGGGGTAAGTTTGCTCAACCACTCTACATGTGCTTTGTCTTCTTTGTGAGAAGGCGTTCAACCATGTTCCCGGGGGCTCCTGTGGGGATTGCTCTGGGAGTATGGAGTGCTGAACCCCCTTGTATGAGCTGTCCGGTCCCTGTATGACCGGTGCCAGCAGTAAATCAGATTAGTTTATAGTGAGGATTGGACTCCGCCAAGGCTGCCTTTTGTCACCCATTCTGTAATTAACTGGACAGAATTTCTAGGAGCAGCCAAGGTGTTGAGGGGATCCAGTTTGGTGGCCTCAGGATCGGGTCTCTGTTCTTTGTGGATGATGTAGTTTTGTTGGCTTCATTGGGCCGTAATCTTCAGTTCTCACCAGAGCTATTCACAGCCGAGTGTGAAGCAGCTGGGATGAGAATCAGCACCCCCAAATCTGAGACCATGGTCCTCAGCTGGAAATAGGTGGAGGGCTTTCTCCGGGTCGGGAATGAGGTCCTGCCCCAAGAGTTCAAGTATCTCAGGGTCTTTTTCATGAGTGAGGGAAGGATGGAGTGGGAGATCGACAGGCGGATCAGTGCGGTGTTGGCAGTGATGCGGACTCTGCATCAGTCTGTCGTGGTGAAGAAGGAGCTGAGCCAAAAGGCAAAGCTTTTAATTAACTGGTCAATCTACGTTCAGACCCTCACCTATGGTCATAAGCTGTGGGTAGTGACCGAAAGAACCAGATCATGAATACAACCAACCAAAATGAGTTTTCTCCACGGGTGGCCAGGCGCTCCCTTCAAGAGGCCCCTCCACATCAAGAGGAGCCAGATGAGGTGGCTCAGGCATCTGTTCAGGATGCCTCCTGGGCGCTTTCCTGGTGAGGTGTTCTGTGCACGTCCTACTGGGAGGAGACCCAGAGGAAGACCCAGGACATGCTGGAACGACTACATCTCTCAACTGGCCTGGAAACGCCGGGGAGAGGGAAGTCTGGGTTTCCCTGCTTAGGCAACTGCCCCTGTGACCCTACCTCAGATAAGTGATATGAATGGATGGATGGATCATTTCTGCACTATTAACATAAAGTATTCTCCAACAGAAATAAACTATGACACATAGAATGGTTCACAAAGAAGTTGTCAAAGTGAAATACCAGCAAAGATAAAAGGTATTTTTAGGATGATTAGGTGACCATTTATATTACAAAACAAGTTCTCCTTGTCAAGTTCTGTCATCTCCACTCATCTTTTCCCCCATAAACTGCTTATTTCCCACAATGTCTGTTGAGTTGAGACCAGCAGAAACACTTCAGACATCTTTCAGTCATACTGAAGAAATTCAGTTCAGCTGTTAGCTTTAAGTAAACCAAATACAGGAAGCTGACTACAACACGGGGCATTGTGGGTAAACACAACCAAAACACACATGTAGGACGACAGACAGGAGAAATGTGTCATGGTCAGACTTGGAATAACTAAATTCTGATAGAAATATGATCAACCCAAGACCGCAAGGTGTAACGTCTACTGACATTAAGCAAAATGAAGAATAACACGGAGCTCTCGAACTTGAACGGTGCTTTATTCAGCCATGTTCAGTCTGTACAAACAAACTGTTCTCTACAAACTGTTTCTCTGGTGCATTCAATGACTTTTCAAAACACAGGGAATTCCATACATCACACTAGGGTCTGATGCAGAAGGTGTACTGCAGGGGTAGCCAACGTCGGTCCTCGAGGGCACCAATCCGGCAGGTTTTCCAGATTTCCCTGCTCCAGCACACCTGACTCAAATTAAATGGATCCAACAGCCTATAAGGATCTCCACAATGACTCGTTAGTTTAAGTCAGGTGTGTTGGAGCACGGAAATCTGGAAAACCTGCCGGATTGGTGCCCTCGAGGACCGACGTTGGCTACCCCTGGTGTACTGCATTAACCAACAGATCAGAGGTCTCCAGCTCTGCAATTCTGCAGGTTTTCAATGTATCCTTTCACTAACACACCTGACTCAAATTAGTCATTGTGCAGAACTTTTGGAGATTTGAGTCAGGTGTTTTGAAGCAGGGACACACTAAAAACCTGCAGGACAGTGGCCCTTGAGGACCGACTCTGGACACCCCCACAAAAGATGAACTTGTTTTCTTCTTCATTTTCCGACATGTCTTACCCTTCAGTAATTCTTGATTCAGCACCTCCGCTTGCAAAGACAGTAATGTATTAGTCAGAGGGTCCAGCTCAGATCACAGTGTAAAAGCAAGGCCTGCAGAATCATCATACATCACTCACCCTTCCACCATGTCTTTTCTTTGCTGCCCTCTGGGAGGCACTACAGGGCCCTTAAGTGCTATACAACAAGGCTGAGGAACATCTTCTGCACCTCAGCCGCAGCTTTTTTTTTTTTTTTTTTTTTTTTTTTTAGTTTTTTTTAATCTATTTGTTTTTTTGTTGAGGGCTTTGTTTTTGTTCACTGATGCAGCTTTTTTTTATGAAATCTTTTAGACTGTATTTATTCATTGTATGTTTGTTTAAATTTCATTGTATATTTAATGCAGTGACAATTAAATGAAATTAAGGAGGAAGGTGGAAGGAGGCATCCAAAGACATAATGTTAGGCAGATCTCTTTTGTAAATGGGACTGCAGATTACCTGTATAGATAAAGGTTAATATTAAATAATAATGATACATCTTTTTGACCACATTTAACAGAATTTCTTTGTACCCTGTTTTAATTCCTACTATAGTCCATCAAAGTAGCTTTACAAGAAAATTGAAGCTCAGGATAAGTTCCACAACCATAAAGAAAATGCCGAATAATCCAATAACATCAAAAAATTTTTGTTGTGTCAACAAACCAAAATACTATGCCACAAAATATGGCAACTTAAAAATGTACAGTCGTTATACGTTTAAAGGTTCAATTTTAACTGTAGGTCTATAAATATTTTTTTTAAACTATCCATTTATCAAGTTATGTAGTGCATGCTATCTGATCCATTTCTGAGACTGGAATTTGCCTAATGAAACAATTATGATAGATAGATAGATAGATAGATAGATAGATAGATAGATAGATAGATAGATAGATAGATAGATAGATAGATAGATAGATAGATGAGTGATGAGGACTGGATGGTCTACAGCAGGGGTAGCCAACGTCGGTCCTCGAGGGCACCAATCCGGCAGGTTTTCCAGATTTCCGTGCTCCAACACACCTGACTTAAACTAACGAGTCATTGTGGAGATCCTTATAGGCTGTTGGATCCATTTAATTTGAGTCAGGTGTGCTGGAGCAGGGAAATCTGGAAAACCTGCCGGATTGGTGCCCTCGAGGACCGACGTTGGCTACCCCTGGTCTACAGTGTACAGTTCTTACCAACTCTGTTTAATTAGACTAGACAGACAGACAGACAGACATGTTTATTCATCCCCATGGGGAAGTTCATGATTCCATGTCCTTTCATATGGACATCAATGCCTTGATTTTATTGGGCTCTTTCTACTTACTTGGTATTGTGGAGCACTAAAAGATGACCAGATATCATACCTGGTCATTTGTCTTTTTTCTGACAACTGACCAGGTTGGCTGACAATTGGACACATACTCACACAGGGGAAATCGTCATTTGCACACACCCACTATCAAAGTAAAATAAAGCTTGGGACGGCGGTGTTTCAGGCAGTAGAGGAGGTTGTCTAATGCCTGGAAGCTTGGCGGTTCAGTTCCTGCTCCCTCAGTTGATCTGTTGTGTCCTTGGGCAATACACTTCACCATCCTTGCCTCCAGTGTTGGCTTCGCTAGTACATGAATGTGGATGAGTGTGGTCAGAGAGGCCATGGGCTGCCAGGTTTCTGTCAGCTGTAGCTTCCTTTACAGGTATGAATAAATAATGGATAGGGTATGAAGCACTGTGGGTGCCTAGGAAAGGCGCTATATAAATCTAATCCAGATTAGATTTATTTCTCCCAAAGAAGCAGAAGGATGTTTCGTAACAAGTTTTTTTAAACAGTCAAACCTTGAACAATTTTTGACTTTAAAAGAAATGAGACATCTGTCAGTCTGAACATCTTAGTCATGGTGATAAGTACTAGCCTACAAAAGATAAAAAATCTGGCATCAAACTCAAATTAAATACTTATTTTTCAAAATCTGGATATCTCTTTAAAAACAAATCTAAAATCATAGTAAAATATGAATAAGGCTGATACCTGACATTAATATCCTAAAAATTTGTCCTCTGTTTTCCTCCATGTGCTGAGTGGCCTCTTTATCCTCATGTCTTCCTCTCTTCACTCCCTTCCCTCCCTCCACTACAGTATGTCCTCCTTTTGCTTCCTTTTCTTCTTTTTCCTCCCCCTCTCCTCCCTGTCACTGCTGCTATGCTACATACTGGTTGGAGCTTGTTAATCATAAGCTCGGCTATTTGCTTAACTTTAAAACCAAGAAGACATACGTTCTTCGAAATACCGTCACTCTTCGGCTGTTTAAGCTATCACAATTCTAACATATACTAAAGGCTGAGTAGCACAGCTTTGCACCGATATACGGTACATTATTGTACCGTACGGTACTGTACTGCTGATATACGGCTGGTTAATCGGCATCGGGATTAAAAACAAGAAGCTGATTTTGGACCAAGCGGGACAAAAGTTTCAACCTTGTGTTTGTGGTGTGATTTAAAAAAAAGAAAAAGTAACATTGCTGTGGTTTCCTCATTTTGTAGAGTTTACACACTTCGAAGTCTACTTACTGTTCGTGAAATGGGATAGCCTACCTAGCCAACAGAATGTCCCATAGCAGTAACGCAGGGCGTTGAATCAAGTTTGCATATTATAGGACACTTTAAAAGACACTCGGTTAACTGTAATGGTTTCTCCTGAAGATCCGGAAATTCAGCCTAACACGGATCTTAAGGTTTGAACAGAGTATGGTTTAGTAAAGCCGGAGGAGTGGTAGAGAGAACTTGGAGCTGTCTGATGGAATATGGCAGGAGGATCTGGGCTGACTGTGTGTCGCCAGAATCTGCAAGAAATCCAAGCATGAATCCAATATTCAAAAATGTGGTCAAGACGGCAGACAGTAGTCATACACAAAAGGCAGATATCAGGCTACTTATCAAGGAGGGGGGGGCAGGCAAAAACTCCGTGGTCATTCCAAGCAGGGGTGAATATCCACGCAGGCTATCAGCAGGGGGAACAAGCCGACGTGGGCAGGGCAGAAGCAAAATCCAGGGACATGACCGGGTCAAAAACGGGTGGTCTGCAAATACAAGGAAACTCAAGAACAAGACAAGGTTAGATGACCATCTAGCAGGGAAGCAGAGCCTGGAGTGAGTTTAAGTAGGGTGGGGAGCAGGTGAGGCGAATGAGCAATCAGTGCAGGTGGAGCAGATGAGCTTCTGCAGCAGAGCAGCAAACATGACCGTTAACACAGACTGGTGTGTTTTATATATATATATATATATATATATATATATATACACTACCGTTCAAAAGTTTGGGGTCACTTTGCCATGGGATTCAATAGGGAAGTGACCCCAAACTTTTGAACGGTAGTGTATATATATATACATATATATATATATATATGTATATATATATATAATGTAAAAAAAAGAAACTTTCTGAGGCTCTGGTAGCCTCTTTATTGATCCCTTAAAAATCAATGAACATCAAATATTACAGAACTTTAATGTCACCGTTTACAAACATGTTTTTTTTATTGTACTTGGTTTCACAAGTACATTACATTAAAAGTACATTTCTACTAAAGTGAGTAAAAAGAAACTAAACATGCACTCTTCAGAGCTTGTTTGCTCCTTCACTGTCATCTTGTACGAAATGAATTCTAGGAGAAAAAGGCCTGCGAGGGATTCACCACCAGCAGCCTTCGCTGCAGGCCGAGCCAATTGTGGGTTTGTAGGGTGGATTCAGAGGCGCCTTCAATTTACACTATAATTTGCACAGCTTATGCTATATGGAACATTACTATATAAATACCATAAATGGGCCTTTCACAAACAAAACGCTAAATGTCGGAATTAAACTATAAAATAAGCATTATTGGATTAGGAAGTAAAAATCTTTTTATAAACAACAATATTTGGATTTGTATTCAAATGATATATTTAATTTAAATAGAATGTTATTTTTCAGCAGTTTGTCTTTGTCTTAAATCTTGTATTTGATTAAAAAAAGACTTTTCTGATTGATTTAAGATAACTTGTAGAGTTGTTCAGACTTATATGCTCAATCAGCAAAAATCACTGGATCATCTGATTGGCTGTTATTTAATTTACAATCTGGTTAGTCCAATTTATTAGTGATACCTGACATGTAAAACTACTTAACAATCAATAAGTTGTCACAAAAACCAACAGGATGAGTCCTGAAGGAAGGAAGTTTTTCTAAAAAGAGTAACCAGATCTCATTACTGGGGCCGAGCTATAAATCTCCCAGTCTTATTCCAGAAGAACAGCTTTGGCCTGCAGTGGTTACCAGTTAATCCAGGATGAGTTTCGTTCTTTATTTTAATCCCAGTTCACACACTTACGCCTCCACTGTGTCTGCCAGTCAGCCCATTAGTTCTCATCATGTCACACACAGCTGTAATGGTGTTAGGGTCTCTCTCTCTCACGCACACACATTTATGCACTCTCAGTCAGACATCACTTAGACCTTAAAACCAATGGCTCCCTTATTATCCATGTGTTTGTTACTGAGTAGAGGTGTGTGTGACAGTCTTATGGCCACATGCATGTGTGTGTTCACTTTTTTTTTTTTTTTTACCAGATTTTATGTGTGTTTCCAGACCCACTGATCAAAAGCATGCAGTGGCGGAACGGCCAAGTGGGTGGTCTCAGACCCAGGTGGTCTATGGATTTAAATAGGTGTATGTCAGAGGGTTTTATAAGTTACCAGAGTTAGATGATGTGTATCCCTATAGATAGATAGATAGATAGATAGATAGATAGATAGATAGATAGATAGATAGATAGATAGATAGATAGATAGATAGATAGATAGATAGATAGATAGATAGATAGATAGATAGATAGATAGATAGATAGATAGACAGATGGCACAAAAGACTCAGATAACCAAATAAAAATAAAGCATCAAACAAACATACAAACTATAAACCAGATAATAAACAAAATATATAAATATCCATGATGGAAACCAGTTTGTTCAGCTTCCTCCTCTCCACCACAGTTCCAGCCTTCTTTCTAAGTTTGTCCAGTCTGCTGGTGTTGCTGCTCCGATGCTGCTTTCCCAGCACACAGCCACAAAGAAAAGGCTACATAGGCTAGCATGCTGCATGTCAAGACCTCTGAATGTTGCACAGTGATGACATTTCCCCCACCTCCTTACGACCCGATATAGGGCTCTGGACCTCCCTCATCATCATGGTTTAGCAGACACTATTCCATGACAGGACAGAATGAAGGCTGCCTTCGAGAGGAAGAAGTACACAGCTGCATGCTCACATTCACATTCCCTCTGATGGTTGGTTGCAGAGGCTACACAAGCACATTAGCATAGTGCCTCCTGACGACACTGAGCATCAGAGATACCATCCTGGAGAGAGCCATCAGAGACATTGCCAAGGAAGCAGAGCAGGTGAGGTTCTTGCTCTGATGCTGTAGGAAGGACAAACTTGAGAAGCAAGGATGCTAGAGCTGACTGCAGGGGCATTAGGGAGACGTCCCTGTTGCTGTTCTACCAACCAGAGATTAAAGGAGCAAAACATTAGTGAAGGGTGACTCCCAGCTGCTGCTTTCAGCAGTGTTTGATGGTTCTTTAGAGCCCTGTTTCCATCAGGTCGGTACACATTTTTTTGGCATTTCCACAGAAAACAAAATGGGACTCCTCACCTTCGCTGACTCGCCTTGCCTCCAGATCCTGCTCAACTGATTATCCATCCGATCTGGTAGATTTGACAGCGTTATCAAAAATCACAGTCGCATTTCTCATCCTGCTAATTAACCAGGTTGATTAATGAATAGGGATTTTAATTTCATTAGTTAATGCACAGGCTGTAGAAAATAAATGATTAGTAATGTAACGGTAAGAGGAGGTGAAGTCTGTCATTGATGAAGCAAAGGAAATAGATTTATGCTGCAGCATTAATTTATTCTGATATTTATGTGTTTATTCATCTTGCTTTGTCCTTTTTTCTCTCTTTTTTTTTTTTTTTTTGGAAACATTAATTTAAGACATGTCAGACAAGAAATTAATGTACACTTATAAAAAGGATTTTGAAGGATAATAAATACTACCCAAAAAGATAATCTGATGGTTTAAAAAAACATATTAGTTAAAGACTTTGATGTATAAAATAGGTTGAAATTCACTGACAATATCTCCTTTTTTCCAGCCACAGCTGGAATCGCAATGAAATGATTGAAAGATAACTAAAGACATTAGTTCTGCAGGCATCCTTCACATTCAGTCATGCCATCAAGTCAGGGGACAGATCAGTGCAACGGGCGGACTGCTGAGCAACACGGGTAAGAATAATGTTAAATACATAGTTGTGTTTTACATTTTGAATGCATATGTGTGTGTTGCAAAAACTAAAAATTATCACATCTGTAGTCAGGTACAAAGCTTCTGTTAGATCGGGAATTTCAGTTTTTTGCTGCAATCTGGAAGATGAATAGTTAGCTAACGGGTGCTATGCTAATGCCAGAGTTGAACAAGCGAAGTCAGCTGCTTTAGATTCAATATTTTAAAACATGTCAGAGAAGTGAAAACTTTAGAAATAAGAAGATGCGTAAAGTCGCTTACTTCAGACGCCCTACGTGTGGCAAGATTTCTGGAGACAACAGGGTCAACAGTGTAACTTTATCAGCGCTGCACATATTTGGTCGTTCCAAACTTAGAACCCGCCTCTCCTCAAAATACCATTACAGGTTACAACAGTAAATTAAATAAATGAAGTTAGCCTTTTTTTAACGGGTTGATACTGAGAATTTAACACACTGCAGCTGAATAAATTGGCTAAAACTGTGGCTGTGTGTATGGCTAAAAGACTAGCACTCAGTTGCACAACAAGGACCACAAGCAGGAAATAAATGTTTTGTATCCAAGTTCAGGCCCAGTAAGCTTCCTCTCCACCGCAGGGACATTTTAGTTTATAATTTGGGGAACTGAATCTACTTCATCTTTTTTGGGGGTGTTTGACAAATGTTCTCTCTATCTGGTAGAAAAATGACAATGTACTTAACATTGTGAGTAGCCTTCCTTTTTATCCAATTTTTTCAATACCTTTTGAATTTATTCTTTCTTTCATAAATTTGAGCCATGCATACTACTGCAGAACTCAGGGGTATTGCAGATTGATTAGTTAACTGATTGGTTGAGTATGGTATAAATAAGGAATGCGAAATTCTAGTCCTGGAGGGCTGCAGTCCTGCAGGTTTTAGATCTTTCCCAACACCTGATTTAAATTAAATGACTCTTCTCAACAACTTGTCAAGTTTGTTCCACACATGCTGATCCATTAATCTCATTCAGGTGCTGCATCAGGAAACATCCAGAACCTGCAGGACTGACTTTGCCCATCCTTAGTTTAGATTCACTGTATTTTTAGTAGTTTAGTTTAGTATAAATATTGCTTGATTTAGTGGGATGGGATGATAAAGCTTAATGACCAGAGTAGAAATATGAAAATACCCATTTTCTGTTCAGACCGGACATTTGTCAAACAGTAAATATGGAGGGTTAACATTTATACTCGTTTACCAAGTAAAACAGAACCACTTCTTCAGCTGATGCACAACAGCAATATGCAACAGATTCTTTTGTATTTCCATATGTGTGAATAACTGGTTATTGATACCAATATTTTCTCATGTCTCTATCTTTTATTGGTATTAAAAACAGTTTATTTGAGCAGTTACATTTAAAAAGTTATCATTTAACTAATTTATTTCAGTAGTAATACATAAATGAATTAAAACTGAACTAATTCAGTAATTACATGTGTTATAATATGTTATGCGTTATAATTTCAAATCATTTTTAGGTGTTTTAATATGTATATTATATATATATATATATATATATATATATATTTAACAATAGTGGTTAAAATCAACGTGAATAAAATGATTACAATGATAACACCATATATTTTGGTTAGATTCTTGCAGTTGGTTTTAACAGTGTGACAGTTTATCTGAGGAAAAGTAAGAACCTTTGCAGGTTCACATGCAGCACACCACAGGAAAACTGGGGTTCATCGTCTTCTTCAAGTAGCCACAAACAATCTTCCAACTTACAAACAATTACTCCTGAACTACAGCTGAATAACGTGTCTGTAGACCCAGAAAACTCAGTGAATTCCCTTTTTTTTGTTTTTGTTTTTAAGGGGTGAATGAAACCCTCAAAGATCAAAATTCAGGTCATGGTGTTTTTTAAAAAGGGGGCCCCCTGGTGGAGGAGAATCACAATAGTTGATCATGGTGGGGGAGGTGGAAAATAAAGGAAAACATAAGGAAAAGGAGTGAGGGGGAAAGGGAGGGGTCTGTATGAGCTAATAGCTGCCAGATGCTTTGGTATTATCACAGGGGGAAAACTCTACTCTGGTGTTAGTGATTTATCATGTTTACCATCAGCTGCATTTACAGGCCGACAGACAGATGGGAGACAACAAGAAGAAGATCAGTGTGTTTGAAATGTTATCTACTACAATTCAGTCTGTTCTTTTAGTGAATATTGTTTCATTACTTAACTTTTTAATATGTAGAATTAGAAATAATGAACAATGCAACTGCCTAAATTTGGTGTCTATTTTGTGGTATAGTATACTGATCATTGCCCCACACTGGTCCACAAATCCTGATTTTAGCAGCATTGCTGAGGTCATGCATCCTGTACACTTCATGTGGTCATTTTACATTTCACCTCAGCAGTGGACTCCTTCACTACAAGCTGGAAGAGCATCCTCTGTGAAGTCTTTCATTGCTTAAGCTACAGATTAGATACAGAAAAAATGAGCCAGAGAAAGTAAATGGCCAAGTTACAACCAACATGAAATCCTTTAGAAAGCATAGACTGGCCATTTGAAGCCATGTCTTGTTTCCGGATCAGAAGATGTATCTATAATCAGTTAGGCTCCAGAAGCTACAATAAATGAAATGTCTTCAACCCCCTTTTTTATTTGTAATTTCCATTTTTGGCAGGCCTGTTTGTGTCCTCATTATATCTGGAGTCATTTCTGTCTGATCCCAGCTCTTTACTTATCTGCTCTGGTTTTAGTTTTCAACCCGTATCAGTAACGTAATGACCTGGATGCCAGAGAAAAAAATGACTAATGCAGCTGACTGTATCAGTAAGGGAAAAGACAACATCATCTGGTCTGTTTGGGGTCAGTGGTGACAGCTGGAGGAGTTTCTTTCACCTCTATGAGAAAATGATCACATTTACACCACAGAATTTCAAGTTTTCGGGATGGAACATGTCTGAAATCATTAAACCACAGAACTATAAATTTCTTATCATTTGTACTCCACAGTGGTTGATGTGAGAACGCTCAGTGCATCTAAATTAAACAAACATTATTCTTTTTAAAACGGTTCTAATGTTAATAAAGACGTTTTATAAGCCAACCTTTAATTCATATTTAAAAATGTTTTTTTAATTCATAGCTGTATAATCTGAAGCTGTGAGTCGGTTTTATGGCATTGCATGGAGGATTTGCTTGATCGCACCTGCAGAAATTACTGTGAGCAAAAACATTTAATAGCTAACAAAATGCATCTGAATGCCAGAAACTCTGAAGATTCTTTAATAATCTGCAGAACGAACCTAAACATGGAACACAACAAGAAATAAATCAGCTCAGGTGACACTCGCGGTTCTGCAGTTTAAGAAACAGACAAGTTGTTAAATGTGAAAGTGAGTCCTGAAGTTGGGTTTGTGACAGAAGAGGAAGGTGCCCATGACTCAGCTTCAGGTGGATAATACAGGACTGACATTTTCCACTTTCTTCTCTTAAGCTTTGGGCCTTAAAACAACCAATAAATTGAACTAAATCAGTTTTCTGTACTGTGATTGTTTGGTAGTTAGATCTTGGCCCAGAACTGGAATAAAAACATTCTGTCAGCTGCAGTTTGAACATTATACCTTCCTCAACACAACCGTTCATACCTTGCGGGTGTTCCCACAACCTTCTGGGTAACTCTGGGCAGAACTGACCTCCGAGCCGCCCTCAGGCTTTACCCAGAATTCTGCTTTGGGTTCACTTCACCTGACGAGCCAAGCAAACATTTTCCAGAGTAAAAGCCCGATCTGTGGCTCTGAGAAGACAGTGACAATACCTGCATTTTTCTGATTTTATTAACAAATCCAGCTCATCTTTGAGAATAAAACAGGAGTTTACTGCTACTTGGATGATCACAGGAGAGTTGTTGTTGGATTCATATGTTGTTTCGGGAGGCCCATCAACATTTTAAAGTCAATTTTCATTAAAGATGTTTCTCCATCTTCTCCACCTTACATTGATCCTCACTTCTATTCTGAATCAAGTCTCATTTAAAGATTGAATACAGGTTCATTCAGGACAAAATCATGTTCTTTCACACATCCTTACATCTGTCATTCTGCTTTTTCAACTTTAATCAATAATCTCAGTAAACAAAGAAAAAAGAAAAATAATTTTACCATCCTTCTATTTTCTATACCTGGTACACCTGGGCAGGTACACCTGTCCATCACAGGAAAACATTTTTAGCTGATTTTAAATGAGATTTTCTTCCTCGGGTTTTTAGTGATGATGGAAAAACGTCCTCGCTCTAATGATCAGAGGGTTTTACAGGACATGACACTGAACAGTCTGATGACTTTTCCAGTGATAAAATACATTTTCTAGATTTAGTCACATGTTTATGGAGGTTTCTGCATAATGAAATATTTCTATCTGTTTTCATAATTTCTCTATCAGTCTTTCACAGATTAATAAATAAAACTAAAACACAACTTCCCAACAAACCACAGCTTGATTTTATGCTTTGTTCAGATAAAATTGTGATTTTTAGATTATCAGGCCAGAATTATCATATGTTTGTATCTATTTTGTATTCACTGCTTTTCTGTACACTTATATTTTTGTGATACAAACAACTAGCTCTTGAAAAACGCCCAGAATAACCCCACCGCCTATTTCATAGTAATAAAATGTATTAATGTATGTTTCCGTTTGGTGGTACCCACTCAAAGTTGTCTTATTACCAACAGGACTAAACGCTTCCTTTGAGGCCAGTTCTTTTCTTAAAAACACAACATCAACAATTAATAGCCGCCTGTTAAAGAACAAATAAAATTATTTTATTTAAGATGATCTATTGAATATTTTAATATAAACCTCATTTAAATTTAAGTTAAATAAAAAAAAATAATTATTTTTCCTGACCTCAGCTATATTGATAGTCTTTACCCATGACGGCAGAAATCATCAGTTTGCAGTGGTTACCACGAGACCAAGAGCTGGTTTATTGGAGTCAGAATATTTACATCCAACATAAAGCATCATCACACTCCCACCACCAGCACACCCCCATCGCGCCTTCATCACTGAAACCGCTACAATTAAAGCTGGAGAGAAAGGGAGAGAGAGGGGGAGAGAGGGGGAGGGAGAGTTTTGCTTTGTTTTGTGTGATCAGTGTTTTTAGTAAATGTCCATGGCCGCTCTGTCACAGATTCTCATCTAACTCCATGTTTTCTGTTGAATAAAAATCAACACCCCTTTTGTGTGGGTATGTGCGCGTGTACATAAGTATCCAAACGCATACTTAAGCCCATAAAGATGCCTGTGCCAGGTCTGGATTCCACCAGCTTCTACACTCAGCTTAACTATAGTTTGAATCTGGCTGTGATTGAACCACATCCACCAGCGCCGTGGCTCCTCTCCGACTGGGAACATTGGAGGATTAGGCTGGTTTCAACCCCGCACGGCCGCACAGACGTCAAATAAAACCATTAACAGATGACGGCCTAGCATTGAGCGCGTGCTTAAATGTTTGTCTGGGCGGTTAAAATGTCAGAAACCAGAAGTGAAGCTGGCTCGTCCTCCCGCCGTGTGACCAGAGCAGTAGTCGGGTCATTGTCCGCTCTTGTGGCCGCTTGGAGCTGCTAAGAGGCGGCTCACACTGGACTCTGGTTCGGTGTCGTCGCCGCGTCGAAGACACAACTGGGAGCGGAGAGAGTGTGTTGATCCTGCAGGAGAGGTGATGGAGAGGGCCGCTACTGTTTGAGCTCCAGAGCCCAGACATGCTGAGGCCATCCTGTCCGGCCTTTACTCTTCTTATCACCCGCTGACGAAGAGGAGGATGACGAAGACGACGACGCTGCTTTGGGGATCTCCACCTGCACAGTAGAAATTAAATTATTATTATTATTATTAATATTAATATTATTATTATTATTATGCATGTTTGTTATATTCAGGCTGCCTGGAAACACACACACACACACGACTCTTATTTGAAATTAAGTTGTGATATTACATATTTTAAATTAAGTTTTTCCTACCAAAAACATTACAGTGACTCAGTTCAGAGTCTAGGTTATGACGTTTTCAGTATTTTCCTTTTTAAACTAGGTTTTTTCTTTTTGTGTAATAATATATATATGTATATAAATATGTGTGTGTATATATATATATATATATATATATATATATATATATATATATATATATATATATATATATATATATATATATATAGATATATATATATATACATATATATATATATATATATATAAACTAAGGTTTTACTTTTTGTGTAATAATATATATATGTATATAAATATGTGTGTGTATACATATATATATATATATATATATATATATATATATATATATATATATATATATATAAACTAAGTTTTTACTTTTTGTGTAATAATATATATATATATATATGTATATATATGTGTATGTATATATATATATATATATATTATTATTAATAATATTATTATTATTATTACTATCAGGACTATGAAGAGGAGTAATGGATGGATACCATTGTGAGGATGAAGATGTAAACAGGTTGATAGTTCTCTGAGCTGTTCCTCATCAAACTAAACCATTTGTCTTTTGTCACTTTAAAATGTCGACATCTCAGATATCTGCATCTCCAGGGGTTCAGTCTCTCCACCACCAGCCACCATTCATCCAGTCTAGTGCAAATTAGCAAACTTGCATGAACATCCACACATCTTCAGCAAAGTGAGGTTAACATACGTCATTAGAAGAATCTCAAGTTTTTATTGATTTACTTACTGCAGCTATTTTTGTTACTGAGAAGCAATATCATCTTAAATAGTCTAAAGGTAAAATACAAAAAGAGAAAAATATTGAAAACAAAATTCAGCAGTTTTAACTCTGTGCTCACTCAGAGAAATAATAATAATAATAATAATAATAATAATAATAATAATAATAATGTTATTTTAATTATTGTAATTATTGTTTTTGTATTGTTTTAAATTATGAAATACCACAACTTAATTTCAAATAAGAGTCTTGTGTGTGTGTGTGTGTGTGTGTGTGTGTGTGTTTCCAGGCAGCCTGGATATAACAAGCATGGATAATAATAATAATAATAATAATAATAATAATAATGTGATATTATTAAATTAAAGAGCCACTGGTAACCGTGTTAAACATTAACACATACAAGATGTTTATTCCACACAGATTGTTTCCACCATAACTGCGGATCATGTAGATGTGATGAAGCCACTGTGCTGATTTCACGTTAGACTGCGGGCTCAGCTGAGGCTCAGCGCGTGCATGTCATTTTCATTTCAGGAGTTTTCACTGAACAACATTCTCCTATGACTGCAGCTAAACTCACATCCATCATATCTTACACTTCCCATCTGACAGGGAATAATTATTCTGTTTCATGTCATTTATCTGCTGGAAATCTTTAATGTGGTAGAGAAGAAGATGAAACCACTGATTTCTGATCACATTTAAATTTAATATGATTGAAAAAAGTAAACAATAAAAAATTTTCTAACAGCAATTAATCAGCATCTTCTGACTCTAACACGTCTGGTGGAGGCTCCGATGCAGTTTATTATATTCATTTAATATAATGTTTGTTTGTTTTTTTTTTGTTTTTTTTTTTTGTCATCTAGGTTCATTTAGAAAATAAAAACAGAAATATTATTACTGTTTACGCTCCACGGTGACGTTATACATTTCTCCCGCTTAAAAAGTCATAAGATGCCCTTTCAGATTTCTTACCGTCTAAATAAAACGTGAAAATAAAGAATTATGCTGAGCGCATCCATTCTATAATACAACCCGAGATGTTGAACATGAAAAAGGAGGCGACAGAAACGTGAAAATCTCCTGATTATTGAGACACATTTACAGGAAATTATCAGGGTTTTAACTCTTAGTTGTCGCTGTGTTTTCACGTTTTAACAGCGTTTAAGCAATGAATGAATGAATGAATGAATGAATGAATGAATGAATAAATAAATAAATAAACAAATAAATAAATAAGTGAACGCGTAATACTAGTGTTTAAGTTGTTTAATTTTGTAGTCATGTTTTTTTTCTACGCGTGTCTGTTTTTATAAACATTTAATCTGTGAACCTTAATCTTCACAAGACACAATACACACACACACACACGCTGCACGGTAAATTAAAAAGCCAGGTTTACTCCCGACTGGATGTTTATGCAGGATTCGTGTCAGAAAAGAACATTCTGCTGTTGCTTTTGCGGCCATTTGGTTGCGTTGAATCGATCAGGTTCAGATTTTATTTTCAGACGGTTATTTATCGGTTTTACTGTCCAAAATACTCCGTGAAAAATGTCTGCCGAGATTCAACATTGTTTATTTGCTGTGTGCCCACCTGTGTCATGCTAGTTCTGTGTTGTTGTTGAGTTGTTTTTGTTCTTGTGTTTTTTATATTTAATATAACTCTGAGAACACGTGAGAGTAGACAGACCAGAATCAGATACCTCATGTGTCTGCAGATCTAACATGGTTCGAAAATGTTTGTTTATTTATTTATTTATTTATTTATTTATTTTTATTTCCTCGGTTTTTAAAGCAGCCACTGTAAATCTGACTTATTCTCTGCTGTCTGTGTTTACAATAAAAAGAGTTGTTTGTTTCTCAGTTTCATTTATACTCCAAAAAAGTAAATAAAAACACGGTAGAAAGCAGGATTGACGGTTCAGTGAAAATGGAGGCCTTGCAGAATCTTACCGCCTCTCTTTTCCTCCGCTCCTCGCGAGCCTCCGTCTTTTTTAATTCTGCCTTGAACGCGTGCGCGTCCCCGTGCTGTCCGTCTTTGTCCAGGATGTCCATCAGGTAAGAGATGTAGCTCGTGGCCAGCCGCAGCGTCTTGATCTTGGACAGTTTGGTGTCGGCCGGGACGTTCGGGATGCATTCCCTCAGCTCCGCAAAGGCCGAGTTGATGCTCTGGGTCCTCCGCCTCTCCTTGCGGTTCGCCGTCGGTCTCCGCTTCACGGTGCGCGGGTGTGCGTGATGGTGCACACCGACGGTGGTTCCATTCACCGAAATCGTGCCAGGGCCCGGAATTAAGTTGCCGTAATGGTGATGATGGTGATGGTGGGGGTCTTGGCCCCCGGTGGACCCGCCGCCGCTGTTGCCATGGTATTCTGGGCTGTATCCGGGCGCAAAGCTGTACTCAGTTGGAGACATGTCCGCATGGCTGATTAGCCAGCTCGTGAAGTACGGGGGTGCTCCGGTGTCCTCGTGACACCGTCCGGCCGCTGCCGCGTGCAGGGAATAGTGGTGGCTGTCGTGGTGGTGCATGACCGGGTGGTGAGGGAAGCCCGAGACTAGACTCATGGTCACGGAGAGAAACACGCGCTCAGATACGAACACACAAATACATTTAGGCCACACTCACACACGCGCGTACACACCAGTCCTGCTTGATGCTGAGACAGTTTCTCGCTTTCAGAGCAAACACTTCATCCTGAAGGACTCCGTGAAGTGTCGCGCGGCCTCCAGGTGTCTGTGAAGGCCCCGAACAGGAGCGGCTCTAGGACGTGGTCATCCTTCGTCCTCCTCTCTACACAAAGCAGCAGCACAAACTTTTAAATCCATCCACTGAAACTTTTTCCGAATGTTTCCTTTTGGGGTCTCGTGTCATCTTCTGATTCTCCGTCAGGAAATCAGCTGATCAGCAGCGGAAGGAGCAGACCGGTTCGGACCGGGTCGCTGCTCCGGTACTGAGTCACTGCAGAGGCAGTCCGGCTGATGGAGAGCGAGAGGGGTGGGATGTGGGGGGGTTTACTACATCATTTTACTACTGGAGAATAGGGCGAGGAAGAGGAGGAGGAACTGAGTTATTAACCAATAGCAGACCACCGTCCGTCTCAGTTTCTGTTTAGCCTACTTGTCTTAATTATCAATGAGCCTGCTAAGTAGACCTGCTCACACACAGACACACACACACAGACACACACACTTAAAGAAGCGCACGCGCTTACATCACCATTTACAAGGTCAAGAATAAATGTAATTGATCGTGTTCGTGATGTGATCGATCTGTGCTCGCAATAGTTTTTTAAATAAAATATTTTTATCTTAAAGTTTTAGTTAAACATATTTATGTTCACAACCTTTTTATACTTTTTATCCGCAAACGTCCCCATTTAAAAACAAAAGCGTGTTTTATTCTGTCTTGTGAAAACTGGCTTGTAGTTTAATAAAGTGAATATTTCCCATTTTTGCTGATTTGAAAATGTTTCGGTGAAGCGGCTCAGAAATCATCCGTGGAGCTGCGACACACTGCAGTTTGTCTTTACCTGTGAGCTAAACGTAAACTGTTCTTGAGATTATAAGATCCCATAATTTCACTTTCACTTTATAAACATTAACATATGAAAAGGTGTTAGATGGAATATATTTAAACCTCCGATAGACCAACAAAAACTTCACTTCCTCTACCGTTCTGAGATAAATAAATCAAAACAAAAAAAACAAAACATCTATTTAAAATTACTTAAAATAAGTTATTATTAATATTATTTGCTTTGTGAAATGTGTTAATTAAAAATAAATATGAAATGATTGTAGGAAAGTTGTTTCCCTTGTTTAACTGCAGACAGTCCAGCAGCTTAAACATCTGTCCTCGCTCTGTTCATTCTCATTATTTTCTCCACATTTATCAGCCTATATGTTCAAAATATTTCCCAATAACAGCCTCATATTTTTCTTTTAGTTTTTCTCTAAATTATTCTTTATACAGAGAAACTGAAAGAAATCGCGTTGATCAAAAGGAACAGAGGTCAAATCACAACCTGCATGTAGTTTTACATCAAGCCTTTAACGGCCAACCCATTATCTCTGAAAGAGTGGACATTTACGCACGCACGCACGTCTGTGTGTGTGTGCGTGTGACACAAGGCAACTTTATTTGTATAGCACAATTCGACGTGATTCAAAGTGCTTTACAGAAATTAATTTAACATTAAAATATTAAAAAGTAAAGAGACAGCGAACAGAAAGAACATTTGATAAAAACAGTATTAAAACATGATAAAGTTAAAAAATTAAAATTATATATATATATGTGTGTGTGTGTGTGTAATTTATATTTTATTGTATTGTATATATATATATATATGTGTGTGTGTGTGTGTGTTTGTGTGTGTTTGTGTGTGTTAATGACTCGTTATGATGTGGAATATCATGACTTAATAACAACACTTACTTTAGAGTCAATAAAAGCATTTTACACTAATAAAATTGTTGTGTTAATATTTTTTAGTTTAACAAAAGATACATAAGAATAAGGATTTTATTAAAACACTAAATAAGGAGGCTTACCAACATACAAAGTATTAATAGATAGATAGATAGATAGATAGATAGATAGATAGATAGATAGATAGATAGATAGATAGATAGATAGATAGATAGATAACATGTACAACATGAACCAATCAGCAGAGCAACAGAGAGTAAGTAAGTAGAATAAGCTACAGAAATATATTTATTTAAATAGTCTGTTCATCCCCTTTCTGTACACGGCATCTGTGTCGATCCTCCAGTCCTGTCTGCTGTCCAAGAGCACACCCAAGTATTTATAGCTCTCCACAACCGCCACCTCCTGACCAGGATCCTGATGGGCTTGTGTGCAGGTTTTCTTCTCCTAAAGTCAATAACCATCTCTTTAGTCTTGTTCACGTCCAGAAGGAGACGGTCCCTGCTGCTCACTAGCTCCCTGTATTCCTCCCCCTGTCCATCTCTGATACATCCGACCAACACAGAGTCACCAGAGTCTTTCTGCAGACGAGTCAGAGATGTATTTAAATTTAGAGGTGTACAGGGTGAAGAGGAGTGGTGACTGGACCGTCCGCTGAGGTGCTCCTGTGTCACCAACCACCAGGATGCTCCCCAGCCGGACAAACTGAGGCCTGTCTGTCAGAGAGTCGGTGTTCCATGCAAAGGTGGACGTAGTAACATAAATGTTAGGCTAAAATAGAAGCTCTGACTGAAACTAAATAATGAGATGTTTGGAGTCATAAGAGCCAGATCTTTATGAAGATGGAAATGTCAAAAAATCATCAGATGTAAAGACTGGATTAAAATGTCCAGACCTGCTAAATAAACACTTCCAACTGGACTCAAAACTTCTGTTTTTCCTATTATCAGTGAAATGTCTCAAGTACAACAACATAATAAAGAAAGACCACCAATGACTGCTTTTACATATTTTTCCTCATTTTTTACACATTATTAATTATTTCCTAAAATCTAGAACAGTATTTAAAGGTTGTGTACACCAGTTACATGTTCCATCCTTTTCCCAGCCTCTGGCCCCATCAAAATTTCTCTGCCCCCATAACATCAGCACCACACACATGTACTGGAACATCATGTTTGCTGGATGCTGTGATTAAACAACAGGGACTATTCTTAGTTCTTCACAATCCGATGCCCAGTTGCATCAGTTTTCACCTCCTGGGAATCCCTGTTGCCTCCACTTCCCACCACACAGTGTTTCCGATGCTCCAGCACCAGCAGTAAATGGCAGCATGAAGATAGCATTCAGCACAAAGAAGTACAAACAATGCAAAGGGTGTTTTTAAACCGGTTGCACGGGTATGATCCTACAGTGACACGTTGCTAAGACTGCCACCAAGTGGCAGCAAAATGCTACAACATGCAGACGTATTTTAGTCCAGCTGACACAGCGAGGCTAGAAAAGCAGATTTTACTCTGGGGAGGATGGAGGAGAGGGCAGAGCATGGGGGAAATCTGACTGCTGTTCATTACTTCGCCCATCTTTAGTCTTTATGGTTTTTATTTTGACCTCTTACATTCTACACACACACACACACACACACACACACACACACACACACACACACACACACACACACACACACAAAAAGTATCTAAATGAATTGGTTAAGGTAACTAGGTTAGTTGTAATCAGCTTGGTTGATTGTTGAAAACGACATTTAAATACATTTTATTGTTTGTGGCGATTTCTTCTAATTCTTCATCTGATACTTTTTTTTTTGTGCAGCTGTTCTTCCAGTTGAGCAAAACCTGCCAGAAACATTTCTTTCAGAACTAACTAGTCCTTCTGTAGTATGTTTAAAGGGCTCTGGTTTTTCCTTTGGGTTCATACACTAAGTTCATGCACTAAGAGAAACTTTATACAGCAGGGGCTGAAATTCATTTCATGCCACCATCATGTGACAGGAAGGAAGTGCATCAGAAAACAGGGATTACATCAGGTACAGAGCCCAGGTTGGAATAAATCTTATCTGCTGTAGTAAGGATTCAGCATCTGCAGCAGGTGTTGTATCATTAAAAAACAATAAGATTGATTATACAGATTGGAAAATGTAATGATGGCCCATTTATGCTCAACGCAGAAGACAAACAGGCAGGAGACAGACTTAGTCTGCTTAGGAGCTTAGTTATCCATTGCTTGATGCAGAAAACTGAGCAAAACCAGCGGAAATCGTGGGGGAAGTGATAAGCAGAATAGCTGACATGTGACCAGTGAAGGAAACAAATTAGAGAAGAAGAGGATCAGGAAGAAAAATAAAAGCAGAAGAAGAATGAAGACTAGTTGGGTGGTTGGAAACAAGTTTATAGTGAAGCATTACTGCTGCCAAACAGTGTCTGAAACTGACGTTGGCTCACAGGAGTGAACTCTCAACTCAGCACTGCCCACTAGTGGAGGAATTGACTTAACAACCATGGCAACGCATGGAAGTATGAGGACGACGACGTATGACAACATTTGAAACAGACGTCGCTATTTACATACGTAAGGGAGCATAAATGGGTTTCTATTCACTTTCCTCCTCAGCAATGACCCAAAATGGTTTCTTTAAACGTCCATGCTAATTCACTGGATGATTTCTGCCCAGATTAATGTGGTGCTTGTGTGTGTTCAAGGCTACTGTGTCAGATTTCATGTCTCCTGTGTCAGGTCTGTCAGGTTTTGTGTCTTCTGTGTCGGATCCAAGCGGCAACCTCGGCCAGTAAAAAGTGAAGCCTATGCGAAGTGCAAAAAATTGCAGTTCACCCCTCATCCACTAGGGGCTGGCTCCAAAGCAGAGTCAATCTCCATAGACTTCCATGTTAAAAAGGTAAAATTCACACCAGAAATAAACATTTTTAAAGCCTGGTACAAAAATCAATCATCCACCACCACGCTCACAGGCCCCCTCTCAGTTCTGCCACTTTGCCCATTTTTGTATTTTCCGGTTGTGACGGCAGGCATAAAGCTGCCAAGATGGTGACGGTAGGAACCACCCAACGAGCTTCACTTTTGCTTTTCAGAAATCTGTGGGTGACGTCACGGAGGCTCTGTCCATCTTTTATATAGTCTATGACCAGATCTTGTGTCTCCTGTGTCAGATCCCGTTTTTCCTGTGTCAGGTCTATGTCAGATCCCGTGTCTCCTGTGTCAGGTTTGTGTCAGATCCCGTGTCTCCTGTGTCAGGTCTATGTCAGATCCCGTGTCTCCTGTGTCAGGTTTGTGTCAGATCCCGTGTCTCCTGTGTCAGGTTTGTGTCAGATCCCGTGTCTCCTGTGTCAGGTCTATGTCAGATCCCGTGTCTCCTGTGTCAGGTTTGTGTCAGATCCTGTGTCTCCTATGTCAGGTTTGTGTCAGATCCCGTGTCTCCTGTGTCAGGTTTGTGTCAGATCCCGTGTCCCCTGTGTCAGATCCCGTGTCTCCTGTGTCAGGTCTGTGTCTCCTGTGTCAGATCCCGTGTCTCCCGTGCCAGGTCTGTGTCTCTTGTGTCAGATCCCGTGTCCCCCATGTCAGGTCTGTGTCTCCTGTGTCAGATCCCGTGTCCCCCATGTCAGGTCTGTGTCTCCTGTGTCAGATCCCGTGTCCCCCATGTCAGGTCTGTGTCTCCTGTGTCAGATCCCGTGTCCCCCATGTCAGGTCTGTGTCTCCTGTGTCAGATCCCGTATCTCCCGTGTCAGGTCTGTGTCTCCTGTGTCAGATCCCGTATCTCCCGTGTCAGATCTGATCAAAGAATGAGTTGCAACATGAGCCTAGTTCTACCACATGTCTGCAGGGCCCCTCAAGATTTTCAGTTTTCTTTTTAGTTTTAGCTCTGCATACATTTCTCTTGCTTTGTAGGAAGACCAGCGGAGAGAATGAGGGTCGTCCGATCTATGGAGGAATTCTCTGTGAAGAAGGCATATGATTTATGTTTGCTTAAGAGCTGAAAGGGGGGCTGCATTATGTGTGTGTGTGTGTGTGTGTGTGTGTGTGTTTGTGTGTGTGTGTGTGTGTGTGTGTGTGTGTGTGTGTGTGTGTGTGTGTGTGTGTGTGTGTGTGTGTGTGTGTGAGTGTTAGCCTGCTCTGTGTAATCCATCTATGTGAATGGGAGTTGTTGTAGTAATTTAGATCAGTTTGTGTCTCCTGATAATGACATATAATTAGACTGTAGGTCAGTCGGTCAGACTCCCAATCTCTCTCCACCCCTCCCTCCCTCTCTCTCTCTTTCTCTGGTCTGGCTTCAGGAGGCAGGACCTTCAGCTATTGGTTCCTAGACTAACTGTGAACACCACACAAGTTTTTCTCCTTACTCTGTCTATGCAAGGACAAATGTATATATCTGCAAAGATTTCTGTGTATTTCACTCACACTTCCAGTGGAAATAACACACCAAATCCCAGATAAGTTAAAGAAGAGACGAAGAGGATGCATGGCAGGAGACGGCAGAGAGAAACGCATAGATTCAAACCATTTCTTCTTGCAGCTTTTCTTGTTTATGGTGTGTTAAAACATAGATAAGGAATAGAAACTTACCTTTGTTGATTATCAGTGCAAAACATGCAAGAGCCCTTAATAAGCAAGCAATCATCAATATTTTAGACATAAACCACAACAACAGACACATCATTCTGCTGCGACATCAACTGATACATAAGCTCCACTCTCCCTGACTGGAGTGTGTATCTGTTTGCTTTGGAACAAATTTCAGAGCTAATACAGTAAAAAAAAAAAAGTTCAGTGTTTTTAATGGTTTAGGGTGGAGTCTATAATAACTCTATATGTTTGGTTCAGGGGCCTTATTTATAAAACTGTGCGTAGCAAAGCAAACCACAGGTGGCGTCTGCTGCGCAAAAAGCAAAAGCTGCGCACTTCTACTTTCAGATTTATAAAAGCCTGCGCACGCACGTCCTATGCCTGTATCCGTTTAGAAATCAGAATAAACTCAAAAGCGGACGCACGTGAAGGAACGCCTTTCCACACCCACATGGTGGCTATAAAAGGTCAGGTGAACGTCTGGAATAAAATATTCATCACATCATTTGCACGATGGCTAGGGAGGGAAAAGGAGTTAAGAAGTGGAATTTTTTCGGGTGTGAGACAGAGATCCTGATGGACCATGTTGGAAAACATAAAAATGTTTACTTGGTGGGAACAGCGTGGACATTACTTGTGTCAGAAAGGCAGAAGAGTGGTAGCAGGTGCTGCCATCGCAGTGTCAGAAGGCACGCCAGAGGCAATGGAACATGCGGCTGGAAATCTCAGTCAGTAGAGCATCAATCTGCCATGTGGGAGATCAAACTTCAATTCATACAGGGGTGAACAGTAACACCTTCCAGTTGGGTCCTTAGGCAAGACGCTACAGCCCACCATAAATCATTTTAGAGAAAAGAGTCTGCTAATTGACAGTAATGATGAATGTAGTCTTTTGTTTTAATGTATAGTATAAATATGTACAGAAACATCTGAGATTAGTAGCAGTTTATTTAGTGTTAAATAATACTTCTTTATAGTTTTGGGGTGTTCAGACTGGTTCGTCAGTGCTGCAGCTGTGATCAAAGAGACTTGCAGCACCGCAGCAGCCGTGTCCTCCGAGGAAGTCCTGCAGGTGCAGAGGGACACCATCACCGCTATTAACCAGGTGCACAAGGAGTTGCAGGAAATGGAGACTGTCTTAACAGAAATTTGGACAACAGTTATAAAAACATTATGTAAGAATAAATAAATAAATAAAGGTAATCCACCTCATAAATAAGGCCCCTGGTGAAGATAGTATGCTGTTTTTTGCCTCTTTGATTTTGTCCTTTGCTCAATAATTTTGAAAAAAACAAACAAAAAAAAAACAACCTTTTAACAAAGACTTGCAGTCACAAACCAACGATGGAGCTGCAGAGATAAAGTCCCGGTGCTCATATTCAGAAAGTATCTCTAATAATCCAAATGAATCTCAGCTGTTTGCTTTTGATAATATTCCTGTTGCCTATAAAAAGTGTTCACTTTGATTTGATTCAATGAGTTATGTTATAAAGATAAGCCCTGAGAAGCTGGTGCCACTGGAATGTGTTGAAGAAATATAATTTAAATTAAACTTTAATCTTTAAAATTCTTCTGGTTTGTCAAATAATTTAGAAGTCACCACAAAACATCATGTAGACAACAGCTAAAAGATTTTCACTTTGTCTTCTTATCTCAACAATGACTTTTTCCTTCCATTCAGACAATAACAGCAGGATGTTGTAACATATCTGACATGTTTCAGCTGTCACCTCTTCTCAACTCTTATATCATCATTTAGACAGTCTTCTTTCAAGGTCCAAAGTTTTGCAGTTACCAAACCAACAAAAAAAGTCCTACCAAACTTGGGACTGCAGGACTGCAAGGAGTTCTACATGTTTATCCTGCAGGATAAAAAATATGCTGATCAACATTCATGTTATTAAAGGATATTTTTATTTCCTTTCACTTATTTTCTTTCGTTTTTCTTTTTTGCATTAATTGTATTTTTTTTTCTCAATTCCCTTACATGCAGTCCTTGTCCATGACCAGGCACAAGAATGAAGATCAGCATCAGAATCCAACATACATGACAGCTGCTGTATTTCTTTTTAATTGTACTTAAAGTATTGTCCCTGTCAAACACATTTTAAAATAAATAAATAACATTAGAAAATTGCCCTGCTCAGTCAGAGATGAATTTGGTATCATAATGTGAGAAATAATCTGCTAATTTACATTTATCTAGATTATGTATGTATTCTGACCATTGGTTAGATAAGCAAATGAACATGCAATGAGTAATATTCCTGAATCCTCAGTCACATCTGGCCTTTTCAAATTGTCAATATTCCTCCACATATTTAAATAAACTCTGGCTGCTTTCCTGATGAATGTGCTGATGTTGAACATAAAGCTCAATCCAAAGCACTTCAACATGTTTATGTTACCCAGCAGATTTTCCAGAGCAAGAGCCAAAAACATACTCCAAACACTAGCAGAGCAAGGCTGCATTCAGACATACGACAGCCGTGCAAGGAAAAACACAGGACCCTCTTTCATTCACACCACGGGGATGCTATTCCACCAGGCGCTCACCTAGTGGTCCAACCTTGGTACCTAAGACCTGGCTGAGTCCAGCCTAAACCAGCTAGTGGACTCACCACCTGCAGGAAGGAAATCTTTAGATTGGATGCAGCATCTTTAGATTGGATGCAGCATGAGCTGGGCAGCAGGTGAAGCTGGAGGCCTGGTTTTCCCAATTGTCGCTGGCGGGTTGACTTACCTCCACATCAGTGACGTCAAATCAGAATGGTCTATGCTCAATGTCTCCATTACTAAAGCCGCTGTTGTCAGAAGGACATCAGTGCCTTAAAAACAGAAATACAGGTACACTAGGAGTACATTTCTCTACCGGAAGGTCCATTCTGGACTTGTGTACCCAGGAAGCCTCATAACTGGACCTCAAGGTAACTATCTACCTTTTTGAGCGGCTGAAATGCACATTTATGTTCCATGAGGCATATACTTCTACATATTAAGAACCATTTATGCTCTTTTACATATGTATACTTCCATTCATGTTTTACATTGCCATGGTTAAGTCAATTCCTCCACTAGTGGGCATTACTGAGTTGAGAGTTCACTCCTGTGTATCCATCTTCTGCATCCAGCATAAATAGGTTTAAGGGTTTAGGCAAGCAAGCAAGAAAGTTAGTCTTACCTGATCTGGGTGGCTGCTATGGCATGACAAGTGCTTTTTCATGCCTTGTGTTGCCTTCGGTGTGAAAAAGCACTTATATTTAAAATTTGATTTGATTTGATTTAAGGTACAACTACACAGGTACAAGGAAATTCCATCTGAGGGTATAACAGCAGTACCTTTGAGGGTACCACCCCAATGACAAGTATTAGTACCCTTAAAGGTAGAACTAGGTACTTCTTCTTCTGAGTGGTAACTGAAGACGCCCTTCCTCAGAGGTCCCCTGAAGCAGCTGACAGGTTTGTGTTTAGGGAAATTCATTGAGGGCATGGAGAAGGACATTCATTTGGCTTCAGATAGGTTCTGGGTAAGCACTCTGGAAGGAAATACAGAATCTGTCCCATGCTTAGCATGGTCTGGGTGGGGAACTGATGACCTGAACTGGGAACATTGTCAGGTGGTGGATGTAATACTATAAGAATCTCCTTAATCCAGGATGCTTTCCAGTGAGGAGGCAGAACCCTGGAATCAGAGGAAGTTGCATACATCACCTTGGAGGAGATTATAGGGGCTCCTTCATAAGGTGACAGGACCATAGACTGTATATAAAAGATGGACGGAGCCTTTGTGTCGTCACCCACAGATTTCTGAAGAGCTGAAACGAAGTTCATTGTGCGGTTCCCGCCGTCGCCATCTTGGCAGCATCATGCATGTCATCATTCCTGGAAAATCCAAAAATGGGCAAAAAAGTGAAGCTGAGAGGGGGACTGTGAAGATGGGGGTGAATGATTGACACCCATTAAACTCCAAGTTGCCTGTAGCTAAGAGCTAATCGCGCTAACCTGGAGCTAATGATGGCTAACCAGCTAACGGAGGTAGGCGGGCTAAAGCTAAGGTGCACTGTTAGCCGGCTAAAAACCGTGTTTGTGCTACACTCTCCTTTTTTGCCGCAGATATTGGATACGCATCAATCAACAGGACACGACCCTAATTATGCAGAATTTCAAGATTAAATAACATCCAAACGGATGAGTTAGAAAAAATTCACCGCTCTCACAGCTGTCATGAAGGTAAACTTGACCTATTAATCCAAAATGTTTTGTGTATCAGGCTTTAAGCATGTTTATTTCTGCTGTGAAGTTGGGCTTTTTAACATGGAAATCTATGGGGACTGACTCTGTTTTGGAGTCAGACCCTAGTGGATGAGGGGTAAACTGCAATTTTTTGCACTTCTGCATAAGCTTCACATTTCACCGCTGGAGGTTGCTACTTGGGCAGGATTCAGGTTATCAATAGTCTGGAGTTGGTACTTTGACATGAGCCAGTCAAAATATCGTATTTTTGAGTATGGAGATAACAATCTGCTGACACAAAACATGCTATTTGTTTGAGTTTTAGGCAATAAAATAGTGTTTGAAGCCCAGAAACAGTGTTTTTCACTGTTGTCACATGACTATGATATCCTTAAAAGTAGAATAATGAGATCAAATATATCAGATGGCATGATGATGATGCTACTGTTAGTGATGATACTGGTTTAATGCAGGTTATTATGTATTGTTTTATTATTTTTTATCTTTATCTTTTTTTTATCTATTTATTTTTTATATTACAATTACATATATATATTTTTTGTGAATAATCATCTAATTATCTATTGTTTTCAAAAGATTTCATTCAAGTATTGATTTTCTTGAGTTTTTTTTGTATATATATATATATATATAGATAGATAGATAGATAGATAGATAGATAGATAGATAGATAGATAGATAGATAGATAGATAGATAGATAGATAGATAGATAGATAGATAGATAGATAGATAGATATAAGGGCTGTCAAATGATTAAAAATTTTTGTCAGATTAATCACAGCTTTCAAATTAATTAATCATGATTAGTTACCATTTGCAAGTTTTTATTTACCTAAAATTTGCCTGTTTTTACTGTATTGTATCAAGGATGCCGATGCTATAAATATTTAGTGTTGGGAAGGTCAGTAAATGCAGCATGGAATGTACTTTTTTATGTTGTTCTAAATCATCTCCACTATGTTCTAGATCATAATGCAGAATTTCATACATCATCATCTCACCAACCGTCTCCATGGTGATAATTTCTCTCCGAAAACCAGCAGATCTGAGAACTGAAGTTAAACAGCCAGAATTGATGAAGAAACTGATTAAACTGATGATCTGGATAAAAACAGCTTTTTCCTTTTGGTAAATGGTCTGTATTTATAAAGCGCTTTTACCCAAAGTGCTTTACAATATACATTACATTCACCCATTCACACACACTGATGGCGGAAGCTGCTCTATAAGGCACTCAACCTCGACCCATCAGGAGCAATTTGGGGTTTGGTGTCTTGCTCAGCGACACCTCAACAAGGATCGAACCAGGAACATTCAGCTCACAAGACGACCACTCTACCCACTCTACCCACTGAGCCACATCGCCCCTTTTATTATTGAAGTGTGAGTGTTTGTGCAGCAGTGATAAAAGTTCTACAACAACATCACCCAAAGTAAACACCTGCTGATAAAATACATCATTGGCTGTTTGTTTTACTAGTTTTTCTTTACTTTTTTTACATTACATGATCACTTGAGTTATAATAAACAGCTCAATATTTCATAAAATCTAGACCTGAAAAAGGTCTCATCTGTGCCCCCCTTTTCCTGGTCAGTGCTCCTGCCTGGCCCCCATCAGAACTTTTCTAGACCCGTCCCTGCATAGCTGAAGTATAAACCCTGTCTACCACCAGCCAGCTACTGTGTTAGAAAAGGTCCTGCCAACAACACTTTGGGGTAAATATGTGACGGTGTGAACAATGAACCTCTAGTTTCCTCCTTCTCGGCTGATCCTTAAACAAACGCAACAAGAGTTAAACCGATCAGCTGATCACCGACAGCCACGCTTCACAAACAGAGACGACCAGAAATCCTCTGGAGCAGACACGTTGGTGCAAAACACAGCTGGACTGTCGCAAGTTTAAAAACAATGCGAGAAAAGTGCAGTTGTGGAACCCTCTCACCGGGATATATAAATGTATATATATATATATATATATATGTGTACCTTTTATATATATTTACCTTTGATACTGCATTTTAAATGACATTGAAAATAGTTTTAATACAGTCCAATAACATACTTATTAATCACAATTGGAAAATTTCAGCTCTGCATTTGACCCATCTCTAGATGAATTAGCAGTAGGCTGCCATGTTTCAGCACCTGGGGAGCAGTTGGGAGGGGTTAAGGAACTTACTCAGGGACCCATAGTGGCTCACCTCTGTTGGTACGTCAGGAACTCAAACCCAGGTTCACCAGATTCTAGCCCACCTCCGTAACCACTAGGCTACCACCCCCTTGACTTAAGCATAAACATTTAAGTCAAGTGGCAGCAATAAGAACAGAGGCCATTTTTAAACGGAGTTAACCATTGAATAATTATCCTCAGTACATTTGGAGCCTCTCTGTCCCCCTCCTTTTCTTTTTCTATCTCCCTCCTTCCTCCTGTTTACATTCCCCTGAAACCACAGGAAACTATTTTTAAAGTGGTACCACAGATAGAGGAGCATGTTCAAATGCATGTTTGGTTAGGTGGGAGATTTATTGTTACAGATGATTTGTCCATTCTACATAAACAAAGGCTTTAACAAAATGGAAATCTTTTTTTTTTTTACTAGTTTGACCTAATGAAAGAGAAAACGATAAGTAAATGTAAAAGGAGGTATGAAGGAAAAAAGTCTATCCAGTGATCATTATGGTTTGTAAAGTCCATACACACCTGCTGTTCTAAAATTATTAGAAATAGTCTTTATTTTCAGCCCACATTAGGGGTTTGTTCTGCTCAGATACAGCAAGAGAAAAGTGAAGTTGCTGTGGTGAATTTCTCCAATAAATCATGTCAGGTTGTTTATTGAAAAATTGCTTCTGGAACAAGAATTATAAACACTGTGTTAACCACGAAGAAATCAATCTGTTCTATTTTGCTCTTCTCCATTGGCAGGAAATGTAAGTAGCTTAGTTTTACAAATGTGTTTAAACAATGGTCTGACAGGAAACGTTGAGTTTTCTGTCCTGGTACTGCAGTAAACTGGTTCTGACAGTCCACCGTCCACATTTCACCGCTTTTTTATTAGAAAGTGACAATATAAAAAGTCACAGGTCAGATGATTCCAGCAGATTTTACTCATCAAAGATGGAAGAGTTTACAGATGGTATAATTGCTGCCTCAAGTTGACCTAAAAATCATAATAAACAAATAAACAAAATTTTAAAAAGACATCAGCTTCAAAAAGGTTTTTATTATTACTTGTTCAGACCAAAAGGTGACAGAATTACATAATAATGCAAGTAACTACTCCCATCAATTACTTGATTCAGGGATATTTCTCCCATCTTCACTGTGTTCTTTGGAAACCATAAACTGATCAGCTGATTTCAGTCAGATAATAAACATTTAAGATGACTCGAGCTGTACAGACAAATCCGACAGCCGCTTTGTATGTTGCACCATCTTCAGCTGTCACCTGCTGACACTGAGTAGAACAAATATCTGGCCTGACAACGATGGGCAGCAGCCCACAGTTATGTTTTTCATATTATTTGGGATTGATTACAACAACAACTGGAATAGAGAAAGGAGACATGGGGGAACAAAGTCCGCCCACCCAGCTGGAGCCCCCAGGAATTAGAAAGAAATATTATTAACACTAAATAAACTGCTACCAATCTCAGATGTATCTTTGATTTATAAATGGACACAGGCGTGGGACGTGTGTTCGCACGCTTTGATAAATCTGGAAGTTTTTGTATGCAGCATTTTATTTTTCTCTACGTACGCCACCTGTAGTCTGCTTTGCAATGCAAAGTTTTATACATGAGGCCCCAGGAGACAACAGTCCAATCCAAATTCTGATCAACTGCATGGATCAAATTAAAGGTCGGTTGTGCCAGAACTTTCTTCAGTTAAATAAAGACAAAACGGAAATAATAGTTTTTGGAGGTAAGGAAGAGAGATTAAAAGTCAGTATTCTGCTTCAGATAGCTAAGTTCAAACTAACAACCAAGCCAGAAATCTAGGTGTAGTCCTGGCCTCAGACCTGGATCTTAGCAGCTACATTAAGACAGTTGTGAAGTCGACCTTTTATCACTTAAAGAACATACCGTTGCTGTCGGGCAAAAACCTCCTATCTCCATAAATCAGTACTATTGGTCCCACTTTATGTCTGTCTGTAGTTTTACAAATATTTAACCAAAGATATATGATGTAAAACACAATGCCAGGTTTGATGACATTATGTCCAATTATACAAAAACCATACAGTTTTATTCATTTCTTGAAAAATAACAGTTTTGGACATAGGAAGTTTGTGCCCGACAGCAGCGATATCGAGGATTAAAGGACTGATGACTCAGCAGGATTTAGAAAAACTGGTCCATGCTTTTATCTTTAGTAGACTGAACGACTGGAATGCTCTTCTCACAGCTCTCCCTAAAAAGTCTGTCAGACAGCTGCATCTTCAAAAGTGAAGATGAGAGAAATGAGCCAAACAAGCTTTTGAGAGAAACGCTGATAAATGCAACCTCTGCACTTTGTCGCCAGGAGATTGTGAAGGACAACCCTTTAGTAAGGGCCTTCCTGGAGAAACGGTCTGTTCTCACAGGTAAATACCAACTGTAATTCTGATTTTCTTGCTTTTTGTTGCATCTTAGTGTCCATTCTCAATGTTAACCATACCACTGTATAATTCTAAATTATCTTTAGATCCATCAACAACATCCTCTTTGAACAGCTCGTTCATTTTGGAGCATCACATTTCAAATAAAGTACTTGTTCTTTGGCAAAGCGAAAGTTAACAGGGCAAAATGTACTACATCTACTACACGTAAATTAATAAATACCATCATAACAGAACAAATTAAATACTTTCAAATTTAAGATCCCCTATTCATTAATTTTCTAAATTGTCTGTGTTCTTGGTTTTGCAGGTTTGTGCTGAATTCCATTGTGTGACGGATGTGAACCTGGAAACCAGTTCTACTCTGAGCTAGACAGGCACACACCCCGTCTCATGACTCTATACCGATAGAAAGCAGCACACTGGCAGGACTTCAGATGCTGCAGGATATCATGAAGGCTCATGATTCCCAGGTGAGTTAGACTGATCTGCAGCAGAACCCAATTCTGACTGTACATTTTTCCCCACAAAGTTAAACCTGTCAATAACGGCCGCTCTCATCAATGCCTTGAAAACATACAAAATAGTCCTTCAACAAGCGTGTTGAGAGGCTGCTGTCCATCTGTTGCCCAGACAAGTCATGTAAAGCTCTCAGCTTTTTGTCTCATAGCAGAGAACATCATACGCTTACCTTGCAGTTTTGAACCTAAACTTTGGGAGCTCGTTCTTGGTTTAGGGTGGAAATAAAACCAAACTAAAACCTAGAATAATTTCTATCAATATTTTAAGAATAACTACTACAGTGGGACAAGCTCTTTCTCCGTCCCTGCTTCTCTCTTTGCGACTCCTGGAACAGCATGTGGACGAGTTGATTACTCATAAGACATTTATACATGCTGAAAATGGCCCTGCATTTTTTTTCCCCCCTCACATTGTGTTCTATATAAAAAAAAACTGTTTCCCTGATCATAAATGTTTTATAGAACATATGTTTCAGTTAAGTTTCTGTATGTTCATGGTTATTTTTGTCTGATGAGTTGGAAAAAGGCTCAGAAAAGAAGATCCTTAAAGGAACTATAAGCAATTTTTTTAGCCACAAGGTTTTTCTGTTGAGCACTGCCTGTAGACCAAAACAAGATGTGTGACGAGCCACTCCTCCTTCTACCTCTGCTCCACCCACTACCACCCCCCTCCCCACTCACCCCCACTCGCCAGTGTAAACACGGAGGAAAACAACATGGCTTTTCTTAGGAACATGTTAAGTGAGGAAGTAACTTGAAGTAAATGAATCATTATATTTAGTGTTTTACCATTAGCAGTTTCGTCGCTAACGGTGTTAGCCGACAGTTTAGTTAGTAACGGCACTAAGTAGCTTTCCTGCTAATAGCTGGTAATCTAGTGTGGATATGGTAACATTAGCTGAAACTGTCTAAATGAAAATAAGGTAAAACCTGTACCCTCTGTACGTGTGTGGTTCTAACCTATGTATAATGTACAATTATTCACTTTCTAACATTTGCTAAAACTACGGAAAATATAACCAGACCAAGACATACATGTGTGTTCCGCTAGTATAATGTAATACTCAGCTAAGTACTGCAAAGTTTTTTCTCCTTATAAATGTATATAATCAAAACCAGCTACATTTGACAGTATTTTTTTATTATTATTGTATTTTTGTATTATTTTGATCAAATACATAGAGCAGCAACAGCGACCTGACTGCAGAAGCTGGCTGCAGCGAGTGGCTACCATCTCAGGAAAAGAGGAAAGAAGCGATGGGGCCACAAGTCCGTCTCGTACCAGCGGTGCGAGGAGCTCTGTGTACACAAATGACCAGGAGCAGTGAAGACAAGATGCTCTGCGTCACGAGGCTCCATCTGCAGGAGTTGAAGGAGGGCCACGATGTGTCAGTGGGAACTGCAGGGAGATGCCCCACAGACTTAGATTCTCCTTGTACTGTCTTAATGCTGGTATTCTGCGCATACATTAGGAACTACAGAGAGGACCACTGCACATGGCATTGCAAGGGAGACAACTGGGAGTACCATTACGTAGCTTATAGATCCTTTATATATTGGCAACATGGTGTAGTGGGACGGAGAAACTGGTTAGTCGTCCCTAGATGTTGTGTGTGGCAGATCAGGGACAAGTGGCCTGACCCTAGACAGTCTACAGGATTTACTCCTGATCACTATGAAAAACAAACAAAACTTTCAGGCATCTGCAACAACTTCTGAACTCCAAAAAAGTCTGATATCTAATCATCAAGGGCAGTTCAGACTGCAACAGTTTAACAGATCTTGTACATTTTCATAGTTGTGAAAAGTATCTATATTCACAAGTTATTTTTTGTAAATAAATCTTCTTCTGAAATCATGGTGTGGATCACGGTAATTCACAAATGTCCCCAACAGTGTTTGATCTTTGGTTAACACAGGGATTGTACATGTTCTCCAGAATGAAGCGTTGCTCAATCATTTGCAATCTTTTCAAGTACCTTACTGCAGTGATCAGTCATAAGCTCGCAGTTTATTTTTATATAAAGTATTGTGTCTGGAAATGTGTTTCTATGGTAGAGACACACATAAAGTCAGATCTGGGAGTTTGTATCCCAGTGCAGCTGTGACAATTATTTTGATGATTGCTTTCAGTAATATACTGTAACAACTTCTTATTTTAGCTTCTGGGTTCTTGAGTCATATCTTACAGTTAACTGAATTGATTTGTTGAGAATTATAAAACACAAACAACTCCAAAACTGCTCACCATCACTTCTTCTTAGTTGTGTGGGGTCTCTCATCCCTTTTTTAAGTTTTAAACAAGATATCTGAGTTTTTAGTCTTAGTTGTACTTGTATCATGTAGTTGTGTAGGATCTTATTTGTATTTGATAGCTAATCATAATGTCTTTAGATTTTATGCTTGTAGTGTTTGTAGATATTGGTGATTTAGTTGCATAACTGTTTAGTTGCCTTACATTTGTTTGTACTTTGCATTTTGTCTGTACTGTTGCTTCATCTTGGACAGCCAGGACATCCTTGTAAAAGAGATTTTTAATCTCAATGGGTCATTTCATGGTCAAATAAAGATTAAACAACTGTGTGAAAATAAAACTCTTCTTGCATCTTTTGACCACATTGTTGCTCTTTTGAGGTGATAGTTGTAATCCAAGGCAGCAAGAAGAACTCTGAATTTATACCCAGGTGGTGAGAAATCCTTGCGTTTGCTGGCATACGTCAGAATGTGGCTCTGGAAAGCCTCGACGTCAGCCGCTTTTGGAAAGTTATTGGTTTTTACATGTCTATAATAAATTTACCTGAATGTTAAATATTTGTGGACATCCTTTAGCCATCTCTTGTTCTGGTTGATATTCAGTAGAGCCACAGAGAGCCACAGAGTTCTCCTGGATGGTTTCCTTTTGGTTGAAATCTTGCAGATGTTCATGATGGCAGGATCCTGCAGCCCTGGTGTGAGTGCCACAGCAGTGGTGTACTATTCCAATCCAAAGTGCCTGACAGAAAAGGTAGAAAAGACTATAATCCCATGTTTCACTTGTTTAACCTTAGAGTTGTCCCAGATTCTAAGAGCATTGAATCAGCAGTAACATAGATTTGTGTGTGTGTGTGTGTGTGTGTGTTCGAGTAGACCAGTTAACGGGTGCGCACTGAGGCGCATCATGCTCCGGCACTAATAGACACTGCTGTTTTGTTCCGAGTGAGTTTCCACACAGACAAGCAGACTTGCCACCAGTATGCTGACTGTCGACCCCTCTAGTATCCAAGTGTAGTGGAGGAGTCTCGTCCAGGCTTAGAGAGGCAGCCTGTTTTGTGGTTTTATCCGTCTGTCCTGATGCTTTTTTTTTGTTTGTTTGTTTTTTTGTTTGTTTATTTTACTGGAGGGTCTTCAAGTTGGTGTCATTTTCTTTTTTATTGGGATTAAACAACAACCTTAACTGCCTTGCTCCTGCCATATAAATATAAACAAACAAGACTTTAACTTACACACAATTTTCTAGTGTGCTTACTTTGTACTCCTCAAGGTTCATCTGTCCCACATCGAAACTGTAAAAACAAAATATGTGAAACAAAGATGATAAACAGTGTTGCATGTTTATTTGTGTATCATACAAAACAATTAAATTAAAACTATTAAAAGCAGCAATAGTCTAGATAAGTTAAAATGGTCTGCACTCTGGTCTGGACTAAGTGACCTTAGTCCTTTAATCTAAGCTCTGCTTGGTTTTTATTCTCTGAACATATCACAGATGGATTCTGGACTGTTCTCGGATGTAAGTTGGATTTTAAAATCAATTCTCTGACTAACTGAAAACCAGTGAAGATGTGAAACTGGTGTGATGTGTTCAAGTTTCTTAGTCCTAGTTAAAACTCTAGCAGCAGCATCTGGATGAACTGCAGATGTATCCTGGTCTTACTGGGAAGTCCTGTTAAAGACCAGTACAGTAATCCAGCCTACTGGAGATGAGGAGTTTCTAATGGTTTCACTTGAAGATAAAACGTTTATTTCTAAGCTGGTAAAAAGCTTCTTAGTGAAGCTTTGATGTGGCTGCTGAAAGTCAAGTCTGAGTCTATCGACACTCCAAGGTTACGAACTTGGTCGGTGATTTTAGGAGCCCGAGTCTCTCGATATTTATGCAATTCAGAACCGTGGAGTTACAGTTTACTTTGTACAATACAAGAGATTATAGGAAAATATAAATATTCTGATCTATAAATTACAACCCAAAAACTCACATGTCTTGTAGCATTTGGCGAACCTCTGATGCTTCCAGTCGCACCCACGTCAGTGCCGAGCAGTGACCTTATAGGGACCTCCCGGCTCCGAAATATTGAACATGTTCAATATTCCCAACTGTTGGCTACGACCCGTTTCGGAGCGAATTATTGGGACAAATTGGCTCGCAACACACCACAGACCAATTAAATTCATGTCCCAAAAGGGACACTTTTAATTAAAACAGCAGGTTGTGCACGTTCAGAGAGACCTCTTAATGATCAGAAGCTGTACCCTTATTATTATCTAAAAAAGGAGGAACAACTCCCAAGTGGGTTGTTTTCAGTGGAAGTTTTTTTTTTTTTCGTATTTACATAACAATTACTGTAACGATACCCAAAGCACTTTACATCATACATCACATTCACACACTGATTGCGGAGGCTGCCATGCAAGGCGCTCAACCACGACCCATCAGAAGCAATTAGGAGATTGTGTCTTGCCCAAGGACACCTTGACATAAACTTGACTTGGCCAAGGATCGAACCGGCAACCCTCAGGTTACAAGACGACCGCTCTACCCTGCTGAGCCATGCCGCCAAGTTGATGCCAGTGGGCCCCTTTTAATAGCTGCAAAAAGCAAATGTTTTGAAAAGCAGCAGTACTAATTTTCATTTGTGGAGTCAATCAGCCAAACCCTACTGCTTTTGCAGGAAATGGTAAAAGCCACGGCCAGCATTTGGACTTCCCCATGAAACTTGCTAATACTTTACCTTCATCCAGAAAATGTTGATGAGGCTAGATGATGGCACACCACTAAAACCTTGCTTACATGCTCACAAACATGATTTATTACTGAAAGGGTTGCCCACATTATGTCGTGCAATATGTGGACCAGCACATGAACGTTAACGTTTTGATGCTTATGTTCTGACGTTATGTTACTGAGTAATATGAGCTGTTTGTTTAAAGCACTGTAATCTTTGTAATTTGGGTAGCTTTGCCAAACAACATGTACAGAGAATACTTCAGTTTTTATGTTTACACTTTGGAATACTTGATGACTAATTACTAATTTTAACATGTGAATACTGTGATATGTGCTTGGTTTGGGGCTTAATGATGGAAAACTACGGAGACATTGCCAACATATTCTCAAAAAATGACTTGTTACTGAATAGTCCAAGTTATGTGTGGACAAACACAAGAATGCTTATGATATTCTCACTGTCATGTTTTTAGATTGTATTCTACCTCCATTTTACATTTTTGCACTTTTGAACAGTTTCATAACTAACTAACGATGTGAAATACTGTGAATGGTGTCTGGTTTAGGGGAAAAAAACAACAGTTTAATAGTTTTAGAAGCAATCACTGTCAATGTTCAAACTAAACAATTGGGAAGTGATACATAGTGATTTCACATGTAGTATTTTTATAAGCTCAAGTTTTGTTGCTCTTACTCCTGTAGGTTTAGAACATTTTAACTTTCCTGTAATAAGTTGTGGAAAAAGATTAAATAAAAAAATATTGCAATACAAGTTCTTTTTGAGTCATTTCAACATAATTAATACTGAAAGAAATATGTTTTTAATTAATCAATAATTGCAGTATTTGACTGGAGGTTTAAAATTAATGACAAGCTGTTGCATTAAAATGATCAATTATGAAAGACATAAAACATTACATTTAAAATATAAAGTTTTTTAGTAAAGCATAATATGTAAAATGTAAGTTTTTAAGTTGACGGTAGATTTTATTTTATAGTATTTGTTTACTTAAAAAGATGATTTTGTAAACTTAAATTTTATTAGGTAATCAGTTGCCACATTGTTGAGCTTTGGGAGAGCTGCTTCCTCACCAGAGATGGAGGTCTGCAGCTCTGCTCGGTAGTCTGAGCCAGAGGAAAAATCTCTCTGCACCTTAGATAATAAGCTGACTGAAGAACAGATAAATTTAGTCAGTTCTTCCACTGTTTATTCTGAAGCTAAACCACAACTTTTGATTCCAACTCGTTACTTTTTGCTGCCGCAATTAATAATGTAATTGTAAACCGTTCCTGCTCGGTCTCCAGACCTCCGTCCTGGGCCGAGGCTGAAGGCAGCTTTGGGGTTAACCCCTCTTACTTCACCCAAGTGGAAAACAGACACCGGACTCAACTGCTGCCTGGAGGAGCTGTGCATTTATCGCTCAGGTCTGGTCCAAAAACTGTGCAGTCTGTACAACTCTGTTTAGGACAGACAGAACTAGCTCTCATACAGAACTTGTTCCCGTTGCTCCACCCTCTCACCATAACCACTAGCTCTTAAAGTGACAGCGCCATTCTTATGACATAATGAAAGGCAGAACTCAATAGAAACTCCTTATTGAGTTCTGCCTTTACATTAAATTAACTGAAATTAGAAAATAGATTTTTGACGTTATTGAGGCAAAATAAATGTTTCCCTTTTGAACTCTTTTTATCATTCACTCTTTTTTTCACAATGAAATGGTTTATATTCCTCTTTCAATCAGTCGTTTTAGCGGTATGAATCAGGCGGGAATGGGAGCAGGTGAAGCTTTGTGCACAAGTACATTTCTACACACTCTCAGGGAAACTGACTCAGTGACTCAAACGACTCAAAAACCTGATTCACTTGAGTGAGTGACTCATATAAACTACCATCACGGCAGTGAGTACTGAGTGAGTTAGAGGCAATAGTGTGCTGCGTCTTATTTCACATTATTATAGCAGGCATAGCAAAAAATAGTTTATCAATCAATCAGTTACAGTTTATTTCTATAGCACCTTACAACAACTTTCAAGCTGAATGTTTTTTACATTGTTGGCTCTTATGAAGTCCTTTGTAATTTTGTATCTTGAGAGGTGCTGTATAAATAAATTTTTACTTACTAGATAGATAGATAGATAGATAGATAGATAGATAGATAGATAGATAGATAGATAGATAGATAGATAGATAGATAGATAGATAGATAGATAGATAGATAGATAGATAGATAGATGAGCTGGACGAGTGATGAGGACTGGATGGTCTACAGTGTACAATTCTTACCAACTCTGTTTAATTTAGACTAGATCCTGATATTATAGTTATAGTTTCACTGTATTCCAGTCCACAATAAACTACATATTTACCCCAAATGACTAAAATATCAACATTCTAACATAAAAATCTACTCTAGAACATAAAAGCTTGAATCAGAGGTATTGATATTTCAGTATTGACTGGAACGTTAGTAGATAACAGCAAATCGAATGAAGCGGTACAGCGGCTAGCAGATGTCCCAATGTTACCCAATAACTATGGATCATATTTATAACTGTGAATCATATCTACACAGGTAAACAGCTGTAAAAGTGAGAGGGATTCTGGCAGGGCTGTGCAGATCGATCCTAATATCGATAGCACCGATGGCAAGGCTAGAATCAGTGTTCCATACCAGTATGATTAGATCAGGGAATGTGAATGAGAGCCAACCAATAGGTTTTACTTTTGTATAGCTAATTTACACTTTTGACTTTATTTTTCTCAAACAATTGTGATAAAACTCTGATAAAAATTATAAAAATAAGTTATTTTATTATTTTGTTACATTGGTTATTTTATATTGTTTATAAACAAAACATACTTAAATTTAAACATGTCAGTGCTGCCATTTTGTTGATAAACAATGTTTTATTTAACAAAAAATCTGTGTAGTGTATTTTATTTTGATCATAATCATGATCAATAAATAACAGCAAAAGCCATTAAATGAAATTCCAAGCAAATACTTACTATTAATACCAGTACCTGCCCTGGATTGACCACAGTTTGCAGTATCGCACAGCCCAGAGTCTGTCAGTCTGAGGCAAACAGCCTCAAAGTTTTCATGTGCCGTTATGTACAGGAAAACTTTGAGGTATCTGTTGACGCGGTTAAATGTAATCGACCCAAGTTAGTTACCATCTTCATTTCATATTATTTTTAGGGGCGAATGAAAGTCGAGGTCTTTGCAGCAAACGTCTCTGAGTATTATTGGCCAGCAGCCGCTAAACAACTAGATATTTCAGTTCATTCTTCATCTATTTGATCAACCTCATCTTTAAGTTTGTTTTCAGTGATTTCTTAATCATCCTTTTTTTGTCATTGAGCTCAGTTTCACATAGAAAAGATTAGCACGAAACGTGAAACCAGGATAGCAGAGAGACCGCAGCAACCTTGTTACGCAGAACGTACGCAACATGATCAGCAATAAACAAAATTAATTGTTCAAAATCCATGAAAAGAAAACAAAGTATTTTTTCTATACAGCTGAAGCAAATGTTTATCAAACAAGGTCTATTGTCTGTCCTAATCAGGGTTTCTTTTAAAGTTATTCTAGTTTTTAATTGTGCAGCTTGTTTTTGGACAGATTAGGTCGTGTCCGGATTCTTCTTTCCACTGAGGGGTGAGAGGGAAGAATGAAGGAAACTTTTCATTCTCTGACATCCTGTGGTTGCAGCAATTATTTCCTTCTGATTGAGCCAAAAGAACAACATAACTAGATTCAACACATTTTTCTGCGGCTGTAGCTTATCTGACTGTTTCATCTGTTTGTTCCAGCAGTAAATGAACCTGCACAGGTTCAGTCACCACAAATCAGCTGACTGCAGAAGGTTTAATTTCAACAACAGTTTTTTCACTTTTGGGTTAGCGTCAGAGTCTAACTACCAAACAGCTGTTTTGTCTGTAAAGTGCTCTGACGTTGTTGTCAACTGGTGCTTTACAAATAAAGCTGGATTTAATTAAGTTGTTTCAACAATTGTTATAGATTTTGTACATATGTTGATTATATGTTGAAGAGAAATCTACTGATTTTGTCTGTGTTGGTGTCTGAACTGGCATCCCACTTTCTGCTTCTGGCTTCCCTCCAGTTTCCAGTTAGAGCTCTGCTAACTGAGACTGAATTTACTGGTTTCCTTTGCTGTCTCTGGTTAGAAAAGTTTATTAACAAGGTGCTTATGTTAAGAGTAGGGGAGAGTTTTGCCTTTTTCAGAGGAGACTGACAGAAATGAAAATGACGTGAGATAACGTGACTGACCAGCTTATTCTCAAATATTATATAAATCCCAGATATTCCCAGGGATTAAAGTAATTTCTAAAGAGGAGCTTTATTCATCTTCCACTTGTGGATGTCTATATTTCTATCCATCGCCAGGCAGCTCAACAGTTAGGACAACTACTTCTACCTCATTGCATGTACACGTAATGTAGAAGTATTGCCGCCCAGCTTGATTCACTTTCACCCAGTTAATAGAAGTTGGCTTAATTTACACGTCTTCATGGCTTTTCAAAGAATGGATTCAGGTTTTCTATAGAAATTAGTAGAAACCTGGACACTGATGCACAGTTTGGCAATTTTATCAACCTCTTCTTGTCTCTACAAGTATTTCTTTTTCCTTTCTTTTTATGAATTTCTGTCTCTTGCTTGGTGGTCCCAACTTTCCAGTGATGTTTTATGTTTGATGTCCAGCCATTAGCACAATCACATTATCTATTCTGTCCCTGTGTATAACTCTACTGTATGGCTCTCTGTGTTGTAATGTCTCATCTTTAGGCCAATACAATTAGCAGTCTGACCTTGCAGCACTGGGCATCGCCAGAAATGCTAATGACCCTTAATGGTCTTACAGATCCATGTCTTTGTGTATGTGTCGCTGACTAGAACAGCTCTCATAGTCTCCATTAGAATGGTTTTCTCTCAGCTTTGAAAGATTACAGAAACGAGAACATATAGGCAACAGCTGCATGTTTACAAACAGGTTCTCTTCACAAGGATCTACATCCTGTTGTATTACACCTGTGTCTGAACACACACACACATTCACCTCTTTAGAAGTTGTCCAACTTGCTGCTGCCAAGCTTCTGACAAGTTTTCTCATGTGACTCCAGTCTTGATGCAACTGCATTGGCTTCCGGTTTATTTCAGAGTAAAATTCAAGATTCTTTTACTAACCTGGAGATCTTATCCCAGATAGGATCAAAGGGCTTTTGAAGCCATATCTCCCTGGCAGGTCCCTGAGGTCCTGTGACCAGGGCCTGCTGATAGGGCCCCATGCAAAGTTAAAAACTAAAGGAGACAGAGCTTTCTGTTCAGTGGCTCCTAGACTCTGGAACTCTCTGCGACTATGTCCACATGGCACCGAAGCTGGTTCAGGTGTGAAAACGGTGGCAAAAACCAAGAGAAAGGTTTCAACATCACAATTCCGCTGTAGTACGTACTACAAGGCTGTGGAGGGCGCTATGATGATTAAAGAGTAACACTCCAGAGCTAGAACAAGACATAGCGCATGCGCAGATGATGACGTTTCTGCTTGCTCCTGCTGTTGATGGTACAGTAGTGTGATACTGTGGTGTAAAATTTTGGTGCTAAAGCTGTACACACTCCAGGACTGTCTGGAGCAGCACCACAACACAGCTGATCACGAACGCCCTTATTGTTGTTGTGTTTGGCGTGCATTCATCACACTGACGTCATATCCCATAGTGGTGCGGTTACGCACCTCTACTGTGGTACTCTGAGGACGGTGGAGGTTTCAAACCTATCCACCTTGGTACCTGGTTTCAGACATGATCAGGTTCATGGAGGCTAATCCCTGGCTTTGTGGGGATAAAAGGTGGATTGCTAAAATACTTTTGCGGTTTCACTACAGTTTGGTGTCGTGGGGACGGCCCCTTCCTTTGGACCTAAGATCGGTGGACTCTGTGGTCAGTTAAAAACACATCTTTTAAAATCTGCTTTTTTTTTTTTTTTACATTGTTGGCTCTTGTGAAGTCCTTTGTAATTTTATATCTTGAGAGACGTTGTATAAATAAATTTTTACTTACTTACTAGATAGATAGATAGATAGATAGATAGATAGATAGATAGATAGATAGATAGATAGATAGATAGATAGATAGATAGATAGATAGATAGATAGATAGATAGATAGATAGATAGATAGATAGATAGATAGATAGATAGATAGAAAATTATCTAAATCAATAACATTAAAATAAAATTATACTGGGACAGAATTTCCCACAGAGAGAGGGGTGCTTGGTTTGGGCCAGGCTGTGTAAGGATGTCAGACATATGGAAAGAATTTAGAGGAGAGTTTCTGCCCTTCTGTGCTGGCTGGGCATCTGATCTGGGGACCTCCTGCTTGACAGAGCCTTGGGTTGCAAATACCTCGAGATCTCACAAAGTTAATTGTGGATGGAACTGGAAAACAAATAGCAGACTGCACACGATAAAGACACCACAGTGCCATCTTAAAGCTGCGCAGTGTGGGAGGTACTGGAAGCATTAAATGCACGAAGAGATACAAACACTAATTCAAATGCAGGAAAGTTTGATTGGTGTTTTTCCTTAAATAAGATCTTTAGGAGATATTTCATACACTTATTTCTATGTAATTAGATGGAATTTATGTCCAGACATTGCCACCCCTTTGTTGGCTGGAACATCACTAAACACATATACAACAAGGCAACTTTACAAACAACAATGGTGGAATGGTGTAAGTTTCTTGAGTGAAAAATCTTTTGTTAGCATCAAAAACTACTCAATCTTTAAATGCAGATTTATGTTCATTCTTGTACTGCATCACCATGGAGTTTGTGTATCTGCTACAACAAAAAATCTGACTTTTTAAAGTCTTGGAGTTTGGTGGAACTATGGTGGTTATTGATCGTATGTTATGGAGCAGATGAACAGTGAACGAAAGAAGTTAAAAACATTATCTGTGGCTCTCCAGCCAGAGTCAGAGTTTAACTCTGCTTGACCCTGATTCACTGAAGTTTGACAACTCAAATAGCAACTATCTTTATCCCTCTATCCTCTCTGTCTCCAGCATGGCTGGAGGCATGTTGTTGCTTACCTCATTAGTTCATGAAAGAATTACCAGACCACCATCACACACACACTACAGCCTATTGTACTGTCTGGCAGCATCACGGCACACACAGAAAAAAAGCCCTAAAATGTCACTGAGCAGCTATTCAGTCTGACAAGCTTGATGTGAAGTGTGTATGTCTTTGTGTAGGTCTTACAGAGTGCTTGAAGCTAAGAAGATCATTTCTCTTCATTAGTGTCCACCATTAACATGTTGCCTGCAGACACAAAAAGACATACAAGCGTTTTTCTGTACAAGACTGTATCTGCTGGGAGACTGAGTTCAGAACAGTTAGGCTGACTTGTCATGTAAACCAACAGAGACAGACGGCACAATGTCCGTTCAAAGGATTTATGGATAAGTTTTCCAGCTAGCATATGTCAATAATGTAGTCCATCACCCAGAAAACTTTTATGTTAAACCAAACTGTTCAACTTTTCATAATGGCTGCCTCTTGCTTCTCTGACCACAGCAAGGTAGCAGGCGTGCTATTGTCAGCAATGTCCTCCGAATGGGCCAATTCAAGTCAGGATTTGGGTTGTTGGTCCCATGAGGGGTTTCTACAAAGTCTACAGAAAAACACAAAAAAGAAGCACTTTTCTTTATCACAGACACTTTGGACCCATCCGCTGCAGGAGAAGAACCAGGCTCAAGTCCAAGTCAAGTCTCAAGTCAGTTTTAGTTGTAATGAGTAATTCACCATCCGACGCCTGCCGTCTGGTCTGCTTAGCAGATGCATTAAAATATCCAAGGAATTTAAAATCTATACTCAGCTTTTATCAGCTTTTAGTAACAGCTCTGATATTTCGCTTAAACAGATGATTTCTTTTCTATACTGAATTTGGAAAACCTGGAGATAAGCATTTATTCAAATTACTAAAAATGTTCTTAACATAACTTATGCAGGAGTTTTTAATGTGCCCATCTGGACCCACAGAGAAATTTAAAATACTAATACTGCAGCTCAGAGCATTTACTTCTGAATGTAGAGAGGAGGGTCAACATGCTTTAGTTCAGGATCACCACCTGTCCTGCAGGTTTTAGACGTTTCCCTACAGCATGTCAAAACTAAGTGCTGGGAGAAACTCTGGCCTTTCTGTTCTAGACAGTGAGCTAAGTCTTACCTCAAGTCTGTTACAATGGTAACTGACTCCATGAAGTAAACTTCCTCCTGCTGGTATCCTTCTATCGGTGCTCCATTGAGAGCATCTTAACGTATTGTATTGTGTGGTGCAGCAGCTGCACAGTAGCTCAGAGGAAAGTGCTCCAGAGAGTCATCAACACAGCTCAACAGATCATCGGCTGCCCCCTCCAGAGACTAGAAGAACTATACAGTTCCCATAGCCTTAAAAAGCCCAGACTATCACTGAGGACAGTTCACACCCTGGACACTCTGTTTGAACTGCTGCCACAAGGCAGACTTTACAGAACAATAAAAACCAGGACGAACAGATTCACAAACAGTTTTTATCCAACTGCAGTCACCACACTCAATAATAAAAACACACAATATACATTAAGGGATGAGTGCAATAACAGAAAAAACACCCATGTGTGAGTGATGAGCTGTGCTTTATTTGTACATTTTATACTTATTTTATATATGAAGTAGCTGATTGGATGGCACTGTTAAATCTTGTTGTACTTGTTACAGAGAAAATAAAGATATTCTATTCTTTTCTCCTCACTGGCAGGTACACCACGAAGAAATAATGAGTTTCTACCCGTCTCCTCCACCTGAAGCAGCTATCAGACATGGGTCGTTCGTACCAATGCGAGTCCAGAGATTTAGAAGCTGAATTATTACACACTGATTTACATAGGGACATTTGTCAGAACTCCAACATATGTGATATAATTTCCTTATCAATATCTCATCAAAAGGTACTGTTTTGCAGTTGGGTTCTCCTGCCGTACATAACCAACACGGCACGCCATGAACATGAGGTGACGTCGCAGCAGTATAGGTACTTTATGCTGCAATATTTTTTTAATGTCTCTTGTAAATTGAACTTTTATTTATAATGTTGGCTAGAGAGAACATTTTAGAAAGGACACGTCTGAAATCACAATTCCATAAAAGTGTGGTGGTAAAGATCTGCTGTCAGCCTCTCTGGTTCTCAGCACAAGGTGTCTCTGTCACAAGGCAGGTAGGACCCAAGAAAGAGAGCAATCCAACAAGGTAAGATGTAACAGATTTGTTTGTGTGGCTTGAAGGTGGCTGGAGATAACTGAGGTTCGCCAGGTGGTGTGGTGAGCAGGCACACACCTGTGGATCTCAGGCAGAAAATCTTCCAAGAAAGCAGGAAGATTAGTCACTTGCAGAGTCAACAAGAACATGAATTTGTTTGAGGCCAGTGTACCATATAATGTAGCAACAATCCAGCACTGAATCAAGAGAATCCTCGAGCTTATAAGCAGATGAGGAGCAATGAACCTGATTCCACTCAGCTGCGCTGCTTAATCACAGAACACGCCTCCTGTCCACACAAAGGAAAGGGGAGGAGCACACACACAACAGAGCTTGGGGATCCATGACAGTCTCCTCACCATCCTCTTCCTCCTCCTAATCCAGAGTTTCTTTTTAGACCCAGAGATAGTTGAACCTCCTTTCTGGAACAGACCCCTGATACAAATGATCCAAGTTCTGCACAAGCCTCTTAATGATCCATTAATAGTTTGACTCAAGTGTATTGTGGTAGGTAAACATGTAAAATCTGCAGGAGACAAATAACTATAATGACTGTGTGAGATGAGTACAAAAAATATTCAAAATAAAAATACATATATAATATAAAAAAGGAAACTTTTAAAAATTGAATTTAAAAAGCTCAGTATTTTAAATAATTTAGATCCAATACTTGCAGGCCTAATAAATATATGTTCAGCAAAAGCTGTACTTTTCTAATAAACAGACCCAGTAAAATTGGGTCTGGTCCCAGTTGAACGCCATCATGGCAAAGTCAGCAGTTTATGGAAACTGTAAATGTTTCATTCTTCTTCTGAACACATTCAGTGGAGCCAGTCTTATGGTATAAAAGTAGTAACAAGCTAACATTTATACCGCTGTGGCTCTAAGCTCATTGTTAACATAGATACTAACATTAGCTTCATATTACAGTGACTAATCTCTCCAGATGTGTTTTAAGGAGGATGAAGGTGGGTGTGGTGGATCCAGCGTCTTGGATTTTTATACCACAGATGTTCCAGTTTGCTGCTTTTATATTGGTCCCTTTCCATCAGATTTTTAATACCCAAAACTTACCATGATGCTGCAGCAATAGCTGCATTTGCTGGTGCTGTCAGTATTTTGATTGGTTGCACGTGTGCTGTGTGCATGTCTGTGTGCTGTTACATCAGTGTTACGTCTGGAGAAAAAGATTGTTCACAAGTCTCAAATCACAGGTCCAAGTCTAGTCTCAAGTCACTAGAAATTCAACTTAGCAACTCAAGTCCGAGTCCCAGACTTGAGTCCCCATCTCTGGTGTAACTCCGCAACTATCACAAGACTTCATATGCATTATCTAAACTGTAGGTCAAATGGTTTCATGTAGACAATGGTGAAGCTACACTTGCTAAAATGGGGTGTGTGTGTGTTGGGGGGGGCTTTATCAGGGTGTCATCTAGTAATAAAGGCAATGATTGTGTTCCTCCCTTTAACGCTGCCAATAATGGTGGTCACATCA